>NC_134271.1:100222696-100400196 GCF_031893055.1 Leptodactylus fuscus
GAGACTTTCACAGATGGCGATGACTGTGAACTGGAGGATGAAAAAAGCAATCGTAGGGTTGCTACAAGGAAAGGCACGTGGACAGACGAGCAGAACAGTGATGATGCTGTCACTGAGAACAAAGCTGAGAGTGTCTCCTCTTTTTGTATTAAACGGAAACTGAAAGCTGTTCCTGAAAACACTTTACAAATTCAGAAATCTGATTTTGCTATGGCCATGAGCTCAGCAGATTCTCAGAAAACCTTGGAAAAAGTAGCATTGCTCAGATCATTCTCCAGTAGGGCGCAACTTTCTCGTTCTACACAGGCTCCGAAAGCTCCAACACTGTCATTGGAGTCAGCGGAATCAATTGAAGATGATGATTCTGGAGGAAACTCTAAGAAAAGGACCAAAAATCAGAAGAAATCAAAGCAACCTTTCTGTCCTTCACAACTTCCCAGTGATTCTGAAGTTCCTCATAGTGTGAATAAAGAACATGTTTTGAAGAAGGACACAAAGAAACTGAATAGTCAGCATAGAAAACCTCTTTCTAGTAATGCTCCAGTTTTTAGCAGAAAAACCCCATCGCAGTCCGATTGTGCAGAGTCTCAGGATTCTGAACAAGAAATTACTTCAGGCAAGAATTCTAGAAAGATTTCAACAGACACTCTTAAGAAGCAAGTACCCCTTGAAGTTGCGAGACAACAACCATCTCGTTCTAAAAAAACAATAGGGGACCTAGCAAACTCTGAGAACAAAACTTTTTCTGGAAAGGAATCTAGCACACAGACTAATGTCCAGAAAAAAGAATTGTGTATTGAGCTTAGTCCAAATAGCAAACAACTGAGTTATTTAGAGGAGTCTGAAGATTCATCAGTGGATGATCCAGTTTCAGAAAGGTTTGTGAGTAAGAAGGAAAACACTCCTGAACAGTCTTCTGTAAGGAGAAAACTGCCACCTCGATCAGCAAAGCAGGTAGTTAATTTGGCATACCCAGAGAAGGCTGAAAATAAGCCAGTTTCAAGAAGGGACTCTAAGGAACTGGACGATTCATGGACTCATTCTATACAGCATGTAGCTAGAAGAAAACAGCCTCCTCGTTCAAAACGGCCACAAAAATTTGTATTGGAATCTTCAGAAGATTCGGAAAATGAATCGAATTCAAGTAAGGACTCTAGGCAGGAAACTGACTTCCAGAAGAAACAAAACTGCCCATCTCGTTTGAAAGAAAGACAGAGGCACATTGAGGAACCTCAAGATTCCGAAGAGGGGCAAAGACAAAACTTCACTCACTGTTCTAATCCTCAAGAGAATCAAAAACTGTCATCTTGCTTAATACAAAAACAGAGAAATGTGGTAAAATCTCAGGATTCAGAAGATGAGCCAAGAACAAGAAAGAACTCAAAGCAAGTAGGGAGTTTGAAAAAGAAACAAAAAACACCACCTCATCTAGCTCAAAAACAGAGTGCCTCAGTGAAATCTCAAGAATCAGAAAAGGAGAAAATATCAAGAAAAGACTCCAGAACTTCAACTATTGCTCAAACGAAACAAAGACTTCCATCTCCTCAGGCTCAAAACCAGATTGGTTCAGTAGAGTCTCAAGATTCAGAACAGGAGCAAATATCTAGAAAAGACTCTAGAACTGCAGCTAATACTCAAAAGAAACAGAAACTTTCACGTCAAAAACAGATTGGTTCAGTAGTGTCTCAATATTCAGAAGTTGAGACCATATCAAGAAAAGACTCTAGAACGGCAGGTAATGCTCAAAAGAAACAAAAACTTCCATCTCAAAAACAGATTGGTTCAGTAGAATCTCAAGATTCAGAAGTTGAGACCATATCAAGAAAAGACTCTAGAACGGCAGGTAATGCTCAAAAGAAACAAAAACTTCCATCTCAAAAACAGATTGGTTCAGTAGAGTCTCAAGATTCAGAAGTTGAGACCATATCTAGAAAACACTCTAGAAATGCAGCTAATACTCAAAAGAAACAAAAACTTTCACTTCAAAAACAGATTGGTTCAATAGAGTCTCAAGATTCAGAAGTTGAGACCATATCAAGAAAGGTGTTTATTCAACGGGCCAGTGCACAGAAGACACAAGAACTTACTGAACCTGCTCCACAAAAACGACAACCTGCCCGTTCTGCAAAACTAAAAATTTGTTTAGTAGAATCTCAAGATGCTGTAGAGGAATTCTCTAAAGGTAAAGACTCAAAACAAAGTGGTGGTCGGAAAATGCAGCCATCTTCTGATGCTGTCTCATCTAGAAGAATAATAGGTCAAGAACAGCATAGAGACACCAGTGAGGATGAAGATGTGGGAAATACTGATACTAAACATACAAGACCTCAGAAGAAGTCATTGGAATGGAGTCTGTCAAAAAATAGAAAGCATACGGTTTTTGTGGAGTCAGAGGATAATTCTTCTGAGGATGACGATAATGATTCATGGAAAGAACTAAGTTTGCATAAGGCCCCTAAAAGGGATATAGTTTACACTCCTGCCCCAGCTAGAAGGAAGTCTCATTCAGTAACCTCCCGGGAACATTTCTCAGAGTCTGAACAGGAGAGTGACTCTGAGAAACCTATCAGTCCTCGGAAGAAACCAAAACCACTTAGATGGAATACAGGCAGAAAGTCTAAAGGCAGTGATGAAGAAGTTGAAGATCACAAAGTACCAGAATTTCAAAAGAAAGTAAAGAAGGACAAAAACAAATTAAGAAAGAAAGTTGAGTCTCAACCTGATCAACTAAAACCTCCACAGAGAAACAACACTGCTGCAAAGTCATCAGAGAGTCGATTACCCCTTGATCCATTCTCCGCCTTAAACCGTGAAGAAGAATGGACGGAGAAAGAAGTTCAGAGACTTTACAAGCAAGTATCAGTGTGTTAGTCAAGTTTGTCATGTGTTTGGGCTAGCAATCATCATGGCTTAGCCATAACAGACTTTGGTAGCTTAAGCCCTGCACCCCATGTGATCACTGAGACCAGTGACTCGCAAACCTCACAGTTCACTCTCCAGCAACTGCAGAGTCCACGGAGTTGTCTCAGCTGTCACATGGGGTGTAGGGCTTTAAGGGACCAAGGCACCAGATTGTGTTGGTGAACAACAAAGCATCGGGGGCAGGTGAGGAAATGTTTCTTATTTATTTTAATTAATTGAGACACCTACCCTGGGCCCCTCCATAGTTTGTCCTTTAGCTGAACTCCTTGAGACTTTAAGGAGAATTTACCAACATTGTCAGAGTGATCTAGCCATTAGAATTGTAGTTAAGCTTATCGTTCTGGAAAACGTAATACCATCATTGGAGTCTACCTTATAGTAATTAATGGAATGCTACAGGCAAAACTGATGCACTTTGTTACGCCTGGTGCAGGACCTGAGGATGTAGAGCATAACTTGTATTTGGTGTTCTTTGAACCCCTCCGGCCCTGTAGCACAAAATCAGTTTTTACTAGATATTATCTGTATACTAAAGTGAGGAAAATTGGCTTCCACCTTAGGATTATAGGCTGAAATGAATGGACATGTCCTTTATCAGCTGCCAGCAATGGTCTAATCTTATTGCATCTTTCACTGGAAACCTGGTGGAGCCATAGCCTGAAGTTGTCACCTGGTCATACAAATTCTACAGGTGTAGTCAACCCAGAGTAGAAAATGTTGCCACAAATATGGCACATTATTGTTATCCCTTAATGATAGACCTATGCATTGATCAAAGTTTTCCAGTGATCGCATGACTTTGTATCTACTTGTTTGTGTAGTGTTGGGTGCTACACATTTAGGACACTGTTGTGTCTCAGATGGCTTTTGTAATGGTGGTTTTTTAGAACACCTTGATTTCAGTATGTGTATTCACACGTCCTATATTTGTCCACTTTCATGGATCTCTCAATAGACTGAAGATTATGAGGGATCTATGAAAAATGATGTGTCCAACCCACCCCCAATTCAGTAGAGTGTACAGGGATTCTGCTATGGAGATATCTGGAGTATTAGGATCTCTATTCATAATTGTGTCTCATGCAGAGCTGTGTCCTCGCTGCCAAAGCACAAGAAAGGATTTTGGTTGGATGTCGCCATGGCTGTGGGAAGCCGCTCAGCAGAACAGTGTCAAGAGAAGTACTTGGAAAAACAGCAGACCAAAGCAGCAAAAGCTCCACCCAAGAAGAAAGTCAATTCTAGCAAGAAAAAGAAGCAAGAAAGTAATGAGTCTAATCACTAAAATCTACTCTGTTATAGAGAGTTAGATCTTGTCTATAGAACAGACTGCTATAGAGAAATGTCAGCATGCAGTACAGACAGGTGACCACATGGTGGTAGTGTTATGCACAACATTCCACATATTGATGATGGCTAAGTGTGTTCCTTGTCACTTGGGGCTCATTTACACAAGCACAAGGTCCAGTCAGACCTTATTCTAATCCCTGGTGCTTTGAGAATTTCTATGGATACCAGACTAAGTGTGGGTTTTTATTTTGTGTGTGCAGGTTAAAATATATAAATATTAAACTTTGCTGTGCTGATTAGTTAATGTGGTAAGTGATGGTTAAAGTGTTATTTAGGACATGGCTTCAGGAACATTGCATTGGCAGGGTGATGACCTCCACTTGCATGAAGTCCCTACATATACAGATTATTCATACCCTTGTAATGTGTTCACCCAAGTCACTGTTCTAGTACAAGTAACCTGTTCTTCCTTTTAGGCCAGTATCAGAAGGCCATAATTCTTCCACAACAACCAGACTACCCATAAACTGAACTTAGGCACAGTACCACAAGGTTTTATGGAAATGTAAAAACAGCTATAAGAAGACAAACTTCAGTTGTTTATTGCCCCTCATTCTACATGTACATATTGGCCAAGATGGATAAATCGGTGTACTAATAGTTTTGTGAGCAACAGTGTGTTTACATCCATTATATGTATACTTACCTATTATTCATGGAGAAAAGGTGTCTGTAAGAGAGATTCCTCTTTATTAAGTGCACTACAAGGTATAATGGGATATATGTAAAATTGTGCAAGCATTTAACTATCAATTTGAGAAACGCGCCGCGTGTTGGTGTAGCCTCCACTATGTACAGCCGTGCCATAACTTTACTGTAATGGATCGTGTAGCTTTGTCTCTCCCACAACAATAATGTATTGTATTCATTCTTATCAGGTGACAGTAAAGATAAGGAGGGAGTAAAAATCACAGCCAAAGTGGGGACTCTAAAACGGAAGCAGCAGATGAGAGAATTCCTGGATCAGATGCAGAAAGATGATCACGATGATGTGTTCAGTGCTACGCCATTCCAGAGCAAGAGAGTAAAGGTAACAGTGGCTCCTCTTTTACATGATGCATTGTGACACTGGTTATCTATACACAGTTGTCTGATGTCCTCAGTTACCCAAGATTGATCAATGGATCAAGGGGGTGCACATTTCCAGTGATGTGTCCTTGCACACCAGGTCACTTTCCATTCTAGACTATTGATGAGCTTTGTCTTTATCTCCAGGTCACTAGAAATGGAGAATGATCATTCTTATGTTTTCAATTTCAGTCAAACACCCTATGCTCAGGGTCAGAAAGGAGTTCCAGTAGTTGAGTTCTGACTGATCAGACATCTATGGTCCATACATCACTTTTTAATGACTAATGGGGGTTGGGGTTGATAAGCAAACCTATTTTGTCCAGGATGAGAAAAACATGGCTACAAGTTTCTAAAAGCAGCATCACACCTGCCCATAGGTTTATTTTGCAGTTTAGCCATATGCACCTCAATGCTATTTTTATATCCTAACCAACATGTCACAGCTGGCACATTCAGTATAGTCCTAATAACATCTGATCATCACCTTGCATAATCCACATTGATCTTTTCTTTTACTTGCCTAGCTTCCAACATTCAGAGCGAATCATGAGGATGATGTATTCCAGCTGGAGCATTTCGACCCCACCACACCTTCATCCTCTGTCTTTCCTCTGGCCTACACCCCACAGTGTGAACATATCACTCCAGGGATGATGGGTTCTCTCAATAAGTGAGTAGTCTATTTTTCAGTGACAGATTACAATCAGGACATTTGAGCTGTTGAGATCAGAAAACCATGGTTCCACACTTGTCCATGAGTTTGGTGTTGAGCTGCAATACCAGACATAGCACACAGGCAAGAATGTAATGGTTTCTAGAAGAAAGCAAAAACAAAAAACTTGCGAGTCTTCAGTATGTGATATGTTTTTTTAATGGCTAACTCATAATGATGACAGAATATAACGTTTCGAAACTCCCAGCTTCTTCTTCAGATATGTCTAAAAACACTTTCTGAAGGCTGTATATTTATGTACAACTGGACACATAGGAATAGGATTTCAGGAGGAAGGGGGAAGAGGCTTATTACTATATACATATAAAAATTCAGTTCCCAGGTTCTTTATCTTTATGGCTGTCTTAGTTCAGTGATTTGTATAGAATGACATGAACCCATGTGATCACATTGGGTTCATGTCATTCTATACAAATCACTGAACTAAGACAGCTATAAAGATAAAGAACCTGGGAACTGTGAATGGTTTATATTTATATGTATATAGTAATAATCCTCTTCCCCCTTCCTCCTGAAATCCTATCCCTATGTGTCCCAGTTGTACATAAATATACAGCCTTTAGAAAGTGTTTTTAGATATATCTGAAGAAGAAGCCAGGAGCTTCAAAACATTATATTCTGTCATCATTATGAGTTAGCCATTAAAAAAGGTATCACCTACTGAAGACTCACAAGTTTTTTGTTTTTTATATTTAATACCCACTGGCTAACAGTACAAAAACAAACATTTTCCTTAGAAGAAAGCAGTCATGTTTTCTTAATGTCTTACCTCAGCATTGTGAGGAAAGGGCCACTCACTTTGTCATCTCCCTTACTTATAATAGTCCTGGCTACCGATCCTGGGGTAAAGCTGTTCTTTGTATTTTGCTGCATAGTCTGCTGGTTTTAGGCATGACTAATAATCTGCTTCATTTTACTTTTATTATATAATTTACTCAGATCCAATAATGACAAGTACATGTATAGGATGCAAAAGGGAACAAAACGGGACAAGTTCACAAGCTGGGGCCAGCTAACCAAAAGAACGGTAAGTGTAATGTTATCAGTGAGTGCACGTTGTAGTCCAACTACATGACCATTCTACATGTAACTACCAGCCATATTGCCTGCTCTTTCCCAGCAGTAGTTACAAATGAATATTTAATAGTGTTGCCCTCGCACTGCTCTGTACCAGTATAGCTGGCATTATACCTCACCTTTTCTGACACACGATGGAATAATGTGAGGATGGCAGGCAAGGTGTATGGAGAGAGCTCAGTAGCTGAGCCTTTACCATGTATGGCAGGCGCCAGGGGTATTATACAGCAGTGATGTGAGCTGTTAACACATTAGTTACCATGGTCAATTGTGTCACGTGGCACCATCACCTGCAATTTTATATATTAGAGCTGTGAACAAGATGGTCATGTGATCATCCTCACTGCATTCTGTGATGTCATTTATACCAAGCACATCTCACTGATAGCGTCATCATCTAGGTGATAACTACAGTTATAGCTTTTAGAAGGGGGGGAGAATTGCAAAAATGTATTGCAGTGTGAAGATGAGCTTTTAGATTCTGTTTATGGCATACTTAGGCTTTATATAGTATACAGTATATAGATACAGCTTGTTATAAAACTGGCTTATTTTTGTAGTGACCCACTATCAGGTGCAGTAGACTTCTTTTTATAGAAAAATTATATTTATGTACACAGATTAATGAATATTTTGGCCATTAGGAGGTCTATCGGGTGCTTTTGTTGGCTGTACACAGTTATAAAGCCAGTTTTATTTTAAAGGCTGTAGCATGTCGTAGGCTTTGCTTTTGGTCTCTTCTACATAGAAGCAGGGCAAAGACTGAGCTAAATAACCCACGGCTGTTTACCTGTATGATCTGGAGAATGTGAATTGTGGCTGACTAGCTTGATTTTTGTAATTTCTCTCTTTAGGGTTCCCACTCTCATACAACTCCCACCTCTCGAAGAACATCCATCTTAAAGACAGGTAATAATCTTTTGTGGGTTATTAGATTTAACTCCGATCTATCTACCTTTACTTATGATACCAAGTACAACATGCCAAATAACATACATCGTTCTTGCTGTGCTCATGATCAGTTTGGCTTTTTCTTTGTTTTAAAATCAGTCTATCCATTAAAAAAGCTATTTGTGTGTGTGGGTTACATCTAAATTAACTCTTATTCTCCAAGTGGACTGTAAATCTCTTAAAGAGGACCTTTCATCAGATTGGGCACATGCAGTGTTATATACTGCTGGAAAGCTGACAGTGCGCTGAATTCTATGGACGAGCTGTGTGAGCAGAGGGAGGGGGCGTTCCTCCCCGCTCACACAGTACAGCGCGATAGGCGCTGCTGGGCAGAAGGGCGTCCCTGCCTAAGTGTCAGAAACGCCCTTCTGACACTAAAGCGCTACGGTACCGGGACCGATAAGGCTTTACACCGGGCACAGATTGGGAAAGCCGATAGTGCGCTGAATTCAGCGCACTGTCAGCTTTCCAGCAGTATATAAAACTGCCTGTGCCCAATCTGCTGAAAGGTCCTCTTTAAGGAAAATAAAAGGTTACCAAAATACTTACCAATCTCTACCCTAGTCCTCCATTTCCAGTGGCAGCAGATTTTTTCGTTTGTTTGTTCTACAAGCCCTTGTACATCCCCAGCTGATATCCGGCTGCAGCGGTCACCTAATACAATCACTGCTATAAAGTGTTGCTAGTGAAGAGATGGCTGCTGATACCAGCTGGGGCGCCACCACTCAAACAGATCTACTGCCAATGGAAGGCCAGAAAGAGGAGAGTAAGTTTTTTAAAAAAAATTTGTTATTGATCCCACAGCAGCACTGTTACATAAAAATAAGTCTGAACACTGCTCTAGGGCGTTGTGCGCCTCCAGTTGGCATAAGTAAACTACTCTAATTAATCATTTGTCTTTGCCAGGATCTAAAGACACCTCAGTCATTGGAAAGCTTTTCAAGATGGATGATGCGGTCACATCTGATGAGGAAGAAAAAGATTATTATTTCTCAGACTCCTCTGGGGAAGTCCAGTAAGGACTGTGCCCGATGTACAGATCATTTCTGCTCAGCCTGCTTTGTAACAGGCAATTCTTTGTACAGCTTCAAAAACTCATAACTATTTTGTGTATATTGGTTGTAGTATAAGTGGCAGCTGTTCTTATAAATGTCCTGTATATAGCTCCTGCCTTTTTAATAATCTGCGCTGGCATTTCTTCATCCAGTGGAATTTTAAATTTTGTACCAATGATCTTTGTTTAAAAATTCCTTCTTCAAATCTTTGTTGTGTATTTTTTGTGTTATATACGTGGAATGAGTGCGTAGTTGTCACATTATATGCCAATAAAATTTTAAATGTTATGGGAAAGGAATCAGCATTATTTGCCAGTGGAGTCTGGGCATCACATTCAAGTTTACTGTAGGGAAAGAAGAGTTAGGTCGCCTTTATCACATTCCCTATTATTTAGGGTAAGACTCCGTTCCCACAGAGTAACGCACCGTGCATTCAGACACGTATACACATGTCAGAGTGTGAGCGTTCAAAACAGATCCCATTGACTTCAATGTGTGCCGGCTCATGCACACTACACATTGAAATCAATGGGTTAAAAAGCCTCCCATTGATTTCAATATGTAGCGCCCGTAAGCCGGCACACATTGAAGTGAATGGGATCTGTTTTGAGCGCTCACACTCTGACACGTGTATACGTGTCTGAATGCGCGGAGCGTTACTCCGTGGGAACGGAGCCTAAGAACTGTTTTAATTTTTGAAGCCAAACCAGATAAGGATCATAAATGACACTTTTTTTTTCTTTTTTTTTTCCAGTCCACTCTTGGATTTGGCTTCAAAAACGGCATTAACAAAACTTGAATGTGTCCTTGGTCTTAATGTTGCTTAAATATACGTTAACACATGTTGACTCCTTTCTGTAAAATCCTGTATTTTTGTTTACTCTTTCCTTGCTTGTCACTGTGTACAGAGAAAAGAGATGTAGGGAGAGTCCATTTAAATGGCTATATCTCAGACATTGTGTAAAGGTAGAAATGTGCTTTGGGCATCATATGAAAGAGGATATTCATTTATATCTGATACCAAAAGTTTGTTTTATAATGCCTGAGATATAGCAGTGTGATGTGACCCTCCCCCACACATTTACTCTTCACTTCGCATAGCTCTATACACAATGAGAAGCAGAGGACAGCTCAATAGTGAAGCTAGAGAAAGAGTAAAAAAAATTTGCTAAAGTACACTGCTAGAAAATAAAGCATAATTAAAATGTAGTACTTTTTTTTTTTTTAAGACTTGGGTATTAACGCTGGGTTCACACTACCATGGTTAATGTTGGAGAGTGTGACCAGAGAGAAAGATCAGTCAAGTTTACATTCATGTCAATGGAAACGGACACAGTCAATCCATGTCCATTCTCTGCAACAGACTTTAACAATGGTAGTATGAACCCATCCTAAGAATTTACTTATTTAAAAAATTATTCTGTTTAGGTTGTTTTTTCACAAAAAAGTGACATACATGAGGTATGTTGGTTTTCGGTGCTCTATAGTAGTAGTATGGTAGTAACATCTGAATATACCTGGAGTATGTGATAAGCTCCCTTTAAGTGTCATCAATGTAGGGTACATAAGCACTGACATGTAAGAAGTCAGTATTTTTTTATTTTTTTTTTTACCAATGAGATTTCATTCTAAAGATAATGTTCCTATGAAGCTGGCTAGTAACATATAATGTTGCCATGCTGTGCACACAGTTGCAGTATTACTCTGTAGCATTTATTTACATATGATACAAATAAACACATTATAAAGTGCATAAGACCCTGGCACAGAGGATTTAAGAGCATTGCACTGCAATAACATCCCCTCTGTAGAAAGTTACAAAACGTCACTGTACACTCGGCTTGCGTTTGTCGCTGGCACGTAGCATCTGTGGATCAAACACATAATGGAGGTAGCGGTAGATTTCTTCAGCCTTCTGTTTGCTCACTTTTCCTTTGCTTACAATCTCTTCTACTGAGCTGCAAAAAAAAAAAAAAAAAAAAAAAGTGAAATTTGACAACCAACAAATGTACACGTGAAACACCAAGCATTTATACTGTACTTATCATGGGCCAGTTTTGCATTAAATGTTAGTTATCAATGGTATACACTGAGGATTATTCAACATGGCTGCTTGTCAAGGTCTGTATTAAAAGTGGAGCCCGATACCCACAATTGTACTGGCCCAGACTTCTCTAAAAAAAAAAAAAAAAAAAAAAAAAAGTGGTCAAAGAAGTCCAAGATGGTCTGAGGTTAGTCCCTTACCACTACAGCACCCAAAGACACCAGATTACTAGAACAAAGCTTTACCTGGCACTGCAGGGACAACTAATCTTGGGAATGGGGCAGAGAAGCTGTTTCTCCAAAGAAATGGCTGGGATGTAGGTTTTTGGTCTTCATCTCACACTTAGGATTGGTGGGGTCCTAGAATCCCCCTTTCCAATCATAACAGGATAGGATATTAAATGTATATTCATGTTATGCTGTCATAAACACAGTGGAATCAGTTTTGCCACCTTTTTTTTTTTTTTTTTTAATAGATCCTTGTATCCCTCCTCCTTGCTTTCCATTCAGTACTATCAGTACTGATTGGACAAGGTCACTGTCCAGAGACCCCCTATTGCCATAGGGAACAGTGAGAGTTACCCGTTAACATTTCCAGGAGCAATAACAAAGGAACAGCAAAACACAGTTACGCTAGGTTCACACCTGCGTTCAGCTGTCCGTTCTGTGGTTTCCGTCTTCTGCATGCCAGAAGACGGAAACCACAGACCGTGAGCAGCGGTGAGCGTTTTATGCTTTCCGCCGCGAAACCGTTTTTTTTAATCTGGACACAGAGTACTGCATGTCCGACTCTGTGTCCGGATTATAAAACCCGATTTTGCGGCGGAGAGCATAAAACGCTCACCGCCGCTCACGGCCGGACAGCTTTCTCACCCATTCAAATGCATGGGTGAGAGACTCCTGCAGGTTTCCGTCTCCTGCTCTGTTTTATGCAGGAAACGGAAACCTGAAGTACGGACACCTGGCGCAGATGTGAATGAGTGTTAAATATCTTGTATTTGCCGGTGAGACTTGTGTCCACTGTTAAATATCCGGACCTGGCCTTGTCCACGATAGGAAGAAGTCAGCTTGTTATAAATCAGTGTAGAGGTTTATTAATATCTTGAAGGAAAACACAGGAACAGGGAAAATGTCCAAATAACACAAATATCAGTCAATTGTCAATAGCTTACATCTTCAGAGAAGTTAAATCATCTGGATATCTTGTAGTTACAGCTTGGTTCATGCTTGTCATCTGGTTGGTGGACTTGGGCTGGTTACGACGTCCATGGATGTCCATCTGCCTGGACCACCCACCCTGGTGTTCCCAAAGACAGACCTCCTGGTCTTCCCCTGGTCTTCCCAAAGACAGACCCAGACATGTGTATTTCTTACTCATTTATATTCATGAGAGGGGGTGTTACCTTCCATCTTGTAGCTATGTAAGGAGATTTCTAAAATGGTCTACTCTAACCGCACCCATGCACCCAAAATATAAGACTATGATGTCAGTAGAGTGTTAACCCCATGTCTGCTAGAGAATATTGTAAATATATAATATTTAACAACGAGCCCTCAATGAAAAATGCCCAACAATTACTATATGGGTAATACAAGTATTTACTGGAGCAGACATGTCAGGAGAGCAGACTGAAGCAAACTTCTAACCAGGAATGTTCTCTTACCAGTTTGCCATCTGTCTAACAGAAGTAAAGTGATGGCACAGGTTCAAGGCAGTGATGTAGCTGACATTAGGGATGGACAGGTAAAAATTCAGTGCCTCCTGCTTGTGTCCAGACACCTGGGTGGGGACGGATATTGCATTGCTTTTCCTCTGCTCCAGAGAAGCCAATTCTTTCAGCAACCCTGCCGTCTCCTCTTGGCCTGAGCTGAAGAGAACCTGGACCCCAGCACTTATTAAAGAGGACAATGTGCTGTCATAATACTTGGTCCTCTGGAACAGCCGAGATGTTTCACCTGAAAAGTAAAACAACAGATTTTAGCATTTAGCTGCATCAAGGGGACAATCAGAGATGGCAAACATTACTTCAGAGCTGTGTTGTATACCTGTCCTAGTGAGTGAGGGGGGGGGAGGGGTTGCCTTTTTTGATGCAAGTGTCTCCCAACAGTAACATTTTCTCATTGCCACGGATTAGAGATGAGCAAGTAGTATTTAATAGAGTAGGTATTCGATCGAATACTACGGTATTTGAAATACTCTGTCGAATACCACACAGTAAACGCAGTAAAAACTTGATTCTCCTCCCACCTTCCCTGGTGCTTTTTTTACACCAATAACTATGCAGGGGAGGTGGGACAGGAACTAGGACAACGTAGGCATTTAAAAAAACGTATACCGTAGAGATGAGCGAGTAGTGAAATATTCGACTCAATATTTGACTATTCGATCGAATACCTACTCGCTCATCTCTACCACTGACCAGTTGTAATCTGTGGGGGTTCCTAGTAGCAAGAGGAGACCCATAGCACTTCACATGCAGTTTATGTAGCACATGGATGTGCTGCTCCTCCAGAACAAATGGTGCTCGCGTAAAAGGAAGGAATTTATTACTAAAGGGGTGTGTTTGCTGCTCACGTGGGGGTGGGTTTTGTAAGTTTGCAATGACACATCACAGCAGCATGTGAGAGCAGGGGGATGCGTTATG
This sequence comes from Leptodactylus fuscus, assembly GCF_031893055.1. NCBI lineage: Eukaryota > Metazoa > Chordata > Amphibia > Anura > Leptodactylidae > Leptodactylus > Leptodactylus fuscus. The sequence goes on from NC_134271.1 coordinate 100,236,541, forward strand.
GTAAATACAGATTCTTCACAGATTGACTGCATGTAAATGACAGTGATACAAGAAGTCTCAAGTAAAATAAAGGTTGCACAAGGGAACAGCAAGTATTTAGCACTGCTGTGGATGTATTTGCAGATAATTTTTGCAAGCTGGATAACCCCTCTAATTTGGCTAGTGGAATAGCTGTAAAAATGCAACTAAAAAGATGCCTCCTCTGAATGTAAAGTAAATCAGCTCTAATGTTTGAATACTAAAAGCTGAACCCCCTGTCATGAGCCCTCCCTTCAGGTCCTGCACAGAATACCAGTTTTGTCTGGAGTGTCTCTTGAAAGAAAAATAGCAGCAAAATGGCTACTGAACCAGCAGCAGTATGTTGTAGTGTACAATGTGATAAACACAGTCAATCCTTTCATTATGTGAATAGCAGCTTTTTTTTTTTCTTTCTTTTTTCTTTTTTTTTTTTTTTTAAAACAGTGTTAATTTGCAAGTCAAAAAAACCCACTAAGTGCAATAATAGCATTTTTGGCTTGCAGGGGCTCGGTTTCCATCATGCTGAAAATCCTACATACTATAAAGTTGATAAATGCTGGGTCCCTTTTCCATGCTCTGAGGTTGCATGTGACTTACAGGCAGCTTGAGGAACTGCACAAGTAGAGGGGGGGAGCGCTTTCACATGGCCTCAGAGCTTACATATAAAAGGTGTCAGTCAACTGTACATAGGTCAAGTCAGCAGGGATGGAAACAGAATTCCTGCACACTAAGAAACACTCGTGACATTTGGTGACAATTTTCATATTGTGAAAACCTATTTTCTCCAAATTGGAGCTACTATTCACACCATTAAAAGGCATTGGGTTGTTTATCACATTGTACATTACAAGATGCTGGTTCAGTATGTATTTTGCTGCCATAGATCAGGCTGACCATACCTGGTTTCACCCTGTCCTTCTCCACAATCAGACAGACCCTCTCGAACATGCTGTTTAAGTGCTGGATCCGATCCACCAGTTTGTTCCTATTCGTGTTGTTGGAGAATTCAGACTGAGATCTTCTCTCTACAGATAAGCGGTTGCTGACAATATAATCACAGCCGCCCAAGGAGCAGATGTCCACTGTGACCCCATGAGTAGTCCTCAGATATGTGATGACCTCTGGTCCGGATGATATTTCTCGGCTGTCGACAAGGATGCACAGGGCATTGGACACAGGAGTCTTTACAACAACAGAATCATTTATAGAAGCTGTCCATGAAGAGTCTGGTTTTCTCTTGCCATCTTCCAGCTGCAGGGATAGAAAAGATAAAACCTCAATATGAAGACCTTGGATTAGAATATAACTCAAGCCAAAAGTTACATAAAAGGGGCAAATGTCCTTATATAATATGAGCATAGATGGGGTGGATATAGTTTGTGGTAACAGGTCACATCTGTGTAATGGAAGAATGGCAAGCCATGATCAAAACTTATAGGAGTTTTCTAGTTTTATTATACAGTGGTTCTAATTTACATAAAAAGGTTGAAATCTTGTGCAGACCCATAACTGAGGGTAGAGAATCTTTACTGGGGTAAAAACAAACAGACCTCTGTCCCGGGGGTACTATGTATCTACAAGTTTTCAGTTTGACGTTTACAAGCTCTCTGATGCATATATTTATATGATAGAGGGAGATAAGCTGAGCTCTGTGATATACAGGTTTATACAATAGAGAGAGAAGCTGAGCTCTGTGATATATAGGGTTATATGATAGAAGAAGAAAAGCCGAGTTCTGATATATAGGCTTATACAATAGAGAGAGAGAAGCTGAGCTCTGTGATATATAGGGTCATATGATAGTTGGAGAGAAGCTGAGCTCTGTGATATATAGGGTTATACAGTAGAGGAAGAGAAGCTGAGCTCTGTGATATATAGTGTTATACAGTAGAGGGAGAGAAGCTGAGCTCTGTGATATATAGGGTTATATGATAGAAGAAGAAAAGCTGAGTTCTGCTATATAGGTTTATAAAATAGAGAGAAGCGGAGCTCTGTGGTATATAGGGTCATATGCTAGAGGGAGAGAAGCTGAGCTCTGATATATAGGGTTATATGATAGAAGGAGAGAACCTGAGCAGTGTGACATATAGGGTCATATGATAGTTGGAGAGAAGCTGAGCTCTGTGATATATAGGGTTATACAGTAGAGGAAGAGAAGCTGAGCTCTGTGATATATAGTGTTATACAGTAGAGGGAGAGAAGCTGAGCTCTGTGATATATAGGGTTATATGATAGAAGAAGAAAAGCTGAGTTCTGCTATATAGGTTTATAAAATAGAGAGAAGCGGAGCTCTGTGGTATATAGGGTCATATGCTAGAGGGAGAGAAGCTGAGCTCTGATATATAGGGTTATATGATAGAAGGAGAGAACCTGAGCAGTGTGACATATAGGGTCATATGATAGAGGGAGAGAAGCTGAGCTCTGATATATGGATTTATACAATAGAGAGAGAATCTGAGCTCTGTGATATATAGGGTTATATAATATAGGAAGAAAAGCTTAGCTCTGATATATAGGTTTATACAATAGAGGGAGAGAAGCTGAGCTCTGTGATATAGAGGGAGAGAAGCTGAGCTATGTGATATATAGGTTTATACAGTAGAGGAAGATAAGCTGAGCTCTGTGATATATAGTGTTATACAGTAGAGGGAGAGAAGCTGAGCTATGTGATATATAGGGTTATACAATAGAGGGAGAGAAGCTGAGCTATGTGATATATAGGGTTATACAATAGAGGGAGAGAAGCTGAGCTATGTGATATATAGGGTTATATAATAGAGGGAGAGAAGCTGAGCTCTGTGATATCTAGGGTTATATAATAGAGGGAGAGAAGCTGAGCTCTGATATATAGGGTTATATAAGGCCCATTCCTCCCATACCAGATGTGATCATTATCAAAGAGGTTTGCCTTTACTTTATGGACCCTTGTCAATTCATATAATATAAATGACTTTACATTAAAGAGAACAAAAAATTAAGTCACACATAAACTGATCATTCTAATCCAGGTATTTAATAAATGTATATGTAGGACACGCACCTTCTCTGGAGAGCGGATAATCCCATTAGATGTTCCAGGTCTATTGATGCTGAATGAAGAGCTCTCCTCTGGCTGGAAATCTAGCTCATTTGACAGAGAAGCCTGGAGATTCAGCCGCATCTGGCATCTGTCCCTTAGAGAAATATCAAACACGTTCCTCTTGTCAGGTCCTGAATGTTTATTCTTAACTGTAGTGTTATTGGGTAATAGTTTGGTAGAAGGTATCAATGACAACTTGGATGGATCTTGAGGTGGAGATTTGATCTCTGACTTCCCTGTCATCCCTCGTTCCTCATCACTAGAGTCATCGTGAATGATGATCCGTCTTTTCTTTTTTACTGGTTGTCCCTTGTTGGTTTCAGCATCTTTAAGCTTCAACCTGCGTCGTGTACGATACTGTTTTCTGCCTCCAACAAAGCTGTCTTCTTCAAGGAGGTCAAAATCAACTTGAACTTCCTCCTCTGTACTGGATTTTTCTTCTTCCTCTTCTTCATCCTGTTCTTCAATGCAGAAGCTGTCTTCCATGTAGCTCTCGTCTTGCTCTGGAATCTTAAGGCAACAAAAAAAGAGGGCCACAGTATGAAGTCTAAGTGGCACATGTGGGACTTACCCAAGGATGGCACAAGAGCTGGTAGCATTCTCTCGAGGTTAGGTAATGGGACAGCTTTCATCACATGACTATGGGTTTCAGAAGACATGCAACAACACAGAAAAAACAGCTATGGGCTTGTTCACATCTGCGCCCCGGGTCTCCGTTTTGCAGGTTTCCGTTTCCTGCCCGAAACTGGACAGGAGACAGAAACCTGCAGTCATTTTTCAAACCCATTCATTTGAATGGGTTTGAAAAGTGTCCGGCCGTGAGCGCCGGCGAGCGTTTTGTGCTCTCCGCAGCAAAAGGTTTTTTGTTTTTTTTAATCGGACATGCAGGACTTTGTGTCCGGTTAAAAAATAAGATGGTTTTGCCGCAGAGAGCACAAAACTGTTACCGGCACCCACGGCCGGACACGGTCTGACAGGTTTCAGTCTTCTGCCTGCAGAAGACAGAAACCTGAGAACGGAGACAGAGGCACAGGTGTGAACCCAGCATAACCCAGAATAATGGTCAAATATTCACCATCAATGGTCAACTGCAAAAAAATAAAGAAAAAAGTCATAAGAACCAATAAAATGCTAAATTAACAAATTAAACATTCATATTTGTTTTGGAATTCTATGTCTATGGTTGACTATATAGATGCAGTGGAGCCAACTTTGGTTTTTTTGACCCCTTAAGGCTAGGTTCACACCAGCAATGTTACCAGTGAGGCATTTCTTCCCCCATTTTGCATGAAAAATGCGGAAGCGTCCTCAAGCAACCAGGAGATTTCTCGCAACATTTTTCGGGTAGAAACCCAGAAGACCCCATTATAGTCTATGGGGTCTGCGGATAATCTCTTTAAGCAGATTGAGATTCTGTTTTTCGGGTCCACTTGGGGAGCGCAGGTGAGAACCTAGCATAAGGATATGGCCATATGATGTCTTCTATTTTTGTACTTTTCATGTATTTTTCTATTGAACCATTATGAGAAACATTTAGCTTATGAATCAAATTTTAATTAACCCTTTCTTAGCGGAATGGGGAAAAAAGTCAGTTGACCATTTTTTATTTGTGTTCTAAATATTGGGAAAACATTTTTTTTATGTTATTTAATACTTTAGAACATTTTATTTTACATTAGTACATACTGGAACTTGAACACTAGGGGGCACAATTGTCGTTATAATAAATGCATTGCAATCATTCTTCTAAGTTTACTTCAGATGATGACTTGGGGGCCTTCAGCAGCCACCTATCACCATGACAATGGAATTGTGAGGGGTGCCGTTTTTGGGGGTTTTTTTTGTTTGTTTGTTTTTTTTTTGGGGGGGGGGTGCAAACTCCTTAGAAACAACCATCATTAATTATATTGTTATCCAAGGGGTTAAACAGCAGGGAACATTGTTTTCACAATTCGCAGCCATTGGAGCAAGATGTTAGCTGTGTGCAGGACGGCTACTGATATGCTCTCCTGATGGCGCCAGATAAGCTTCTGGAAACAGCGCCATGTTTATGATTTTTTTTATTACATTATTTCATAGGAACAGCACCCACCCCTGATGAAATTGTATGTCATGGGGAGGGAACTAGTTAATACAATTTTCTAGGATACTACAATGGATGAAAGCAATGCACTTCTTGTCTGAACTCAGATATTTCACAAAAAGTTGTAGTGCAAATTCAGCTGTTGTGTATCATACAAATCTGTGAAGAATCGTACCCACCTGGGAGAAGACCGCCATACTGTGTCTCTTGTGCACCAGTTTAAATCTACTACCAACATTCGGGCTTCGTACAGACTTCATGTATATTCCATGCATCTCAGAGTCTGGGTTAGAAAAAACATTTACGTTATTGCTGCACATTAACTAGAAGGAAAAGAAATACACATAGTCCTATAAATGTAACTTGGAACATTTTTTTTTTTTTTTAATGATAGCAGACTCAGAAAAACCTAAACAAAACAACACACCCCTATATCGATTTTCTTATTGTGAGATTCACATGCTGCTTTACGGCATATCATTTTAGCAAAGGGTCTTGTCTGAACATGGTGCTGACAGTGTCCAAGTGGCAATCTGAATGAGTTTATTCATTTATATAGCGCCATCAAATTCCGTAGCACTGTACAGAGAGGGTCATTATTATCATCAGTCTCTGTACCCATTGGGGCTCACACGCTAATCTTGCAAATGAAGCTATCTGTATGTTTTTAGTGTGTGGGGAAAAGTCCATACAGACAAAGGGAGAAAGTACAAACTCCATGTAGAGCTTGTGCATAGTCGCATTTATACCAAATACCTGCAAGACAACTAGGCTACACAATAATGAAAGCTGCTTGGAATAGAATCCAGACCATGTCCAACAGTACAAAACTACCACACAATTGATTAATAAAACATAATAAATTTTATCAATACCTACTAAAACAGTAGAATCACATGACATATGAGAGACAATTACATAATACAATTCTGTTGCTATAAGCAAGTGGGGGTAGACAAAACTACATATTACCGACTAGCCAGTAATAGGTAGAAAACAGATGGCCAATAGTTACATGAAGTAGGAATGGTCCTGGATAAGAACCACAATATATAATAATGTATTAATATTATTATAATATATTAATATTATTATAATAATATATTATCTTAACTCACCACAAGTAAGTGACACCGCCAGCGGCCATCTTTATGTTATGTCGGTTTGCTTTCTGCACACAACACTCATCTGGCGGTGTCACTTACTTGTGGTGAGTTAAGATAATTGCTAAGGGTATATAAGGCAATAGTCTGTCCTGGGTAGTTGTCCCCTGACGAAGCCTGCCTGTGTGCAGGTGAAACGCGCGTCGGGTGTTTCCTTTCTTGTTGGTAGGTAAGATGGCAACACTGTATTGTTATACCACCTAGGAGAGATACTGGGTTCCTGGCTTTGTCACACTGCTGTTTATGGTTAGGTGCATCCTGCACCATACATTATTATATATTGTGGTTCTTATCCAGGACCATTCCTACTTCATGTAACTGTTATTGGCCATCTGTTTTCTACCTATTACTGGCTAGTTGGTACTATGTAGTTTCATCTACCCCCACTTGCTTATAGCAACAGAATTGTATTATGTAATTGTCTCTCATATATGTCATGTGATTCTACTGTTTCAGTAGGTATTAATAAAATTTATTATGTTTTATTAATCAATTGTGTGGTAGTTTTGTACTGTTGGACATGATTGTATACCCACACATAAGTTTAAATTTTTGCCTCTTTTATGTGTTATAGAATCCAGACCATGGCAGACAGAACCCAGAATACAAGCCCCTAGACCATCAGGGAGGGTTGGTCAACTCAATAAATAGAATTTGGTAGTATCAGGAGATGTAATTTAGGAGCAATTGTAAGGCCCCGTTCAGACGGGGAGCGGAAGGGCAGATTTGGGCACAGAGAGTGACGCGAGGAGCCGGGCCAAAATGTGCCTGCCACGACTGTCGTGGCTTCCCCCTCCGGAGTAGACTCAAATGAATGGGCCAACTCCAGATGTTGTTGCAGCGAGGCAGACGCCGCGGCTGATCCAGCCACAGAATCCGCCTGAAGAAAGGGCAGCTTGCTTCTTTTTTCCGCTAGCGGCAACATGCTAGCGCTCTCCATAGACCACCATTGTTAGGGGGCAGATTATGACCTGGATTCCATGCCATAATCCGCCCCCTCTGTGCCTGTGTGAACTAGCCCTAACAGTAACACTTACCATTTAAGGCCTGAGACAGCTGAGTGTTGTCATTCAGGAATCCCACCAGTGAGGGGTCCTCCTCATTCTCAGAATCGCTGCTCTCATCGGAGGACACAAATTCAGCTTCTTCTGAGGACAGCTCAGCTTCATCATCAAAGAAATGCCAGGCTGTATGCTGCAAGAGAGTAAGAAAGGAAGCCCATCATGTGACCACCAACATAAAATGACAAAATAACAGCCAGCTATATTCAGTTCATATGGTGGAAACACCAAGCATCATAGCATTCCCTGGCCGGTCATGTTGGATGCAAGGAGGCGGTGAGGTTGGCTGTCTCAAATATCCTCCACTACCACTAGGCTATCTTTCCTGTTTACAGTAAGTGGTAAGATATTGAAAAACTGTGGCTTGCATCTGTTTAAAGTTTACTTGTTTTGTACGCTGTAAAAATTTCTAATAATTACAGTGATTATTTTTATTTAATTAAATAAGTTATTCCTTCTACTACTACTACTACTACTACTACTACTACTACTACTACTACTGTTACTAGACACCTGGAGAAACGTGGCATGGCCTCCCCCTAAACTCATTTGGTCATGTGTACCACTTAACTCTTTTCTTGCCAAGCATGTAGCTCTACATCCTCCCAGGGTGTCACTTGTCTAGCCGAGGACGTAGCTATTACATGCTTAATTCTATTGTCCATATCTCTGGTCTTTAAAACGATACCAAAGGCTTCATGTTAAACCTTACTGTGCCAAAGCGATTCACTGTTGAAAACGGATTAAGATCCCATTGAAGATTTCAATTCCCGACACCATTTTTAACAGCAATTCGCTCAAAATCTGTAAGGGCTATTATGAAGAATTTGGTATCATTTTAAAGATGCGACTCTCATCTTTAGAATGAATCTACAATTATCTTCATAGCCCAAACGAGTCCTGAGATACAGGACTTTAAAGTGTGTCCCGTCCCCCCCATCTTGTGAACTGTAAGGAAAGAGGGGGGGGGGGGGTAGGATTCCTGCAGCATGTACACAGACAGAAGCATTTTCTCTGTCTCTGTGCATAACCTATATGTGACCCCAGGAGGAGGGGGGGGGGGGGGAGAAGGGACTTTAGTCCCTATTTCCCCCCCTCCTGTCAATCAGAGGTCATACTATACTTTTGCTGTCTGATTGTCACATACAGATACAATGTAATTTCCCCATGAGCTTTACTAGTGGGGTATTCTTATGTTATACCATCTAAACAAAACCAGGAAGTTTATTGGCGCAGTCACCCAGACATTTACCATTGTCCAGGTCGCAGCGCCATACAAAGTCGCACCAAACACACAACACATACACAAAGTTGTGAATAAAGTTTACAATTCACCCAATCCCTGTCCTGTCCATTCCTGAGCTTTCTAGAGTAAAATATGGCTCTAGCGATGTCAATTACACACTAAAATAATAGTAATAACAATTATCACTAGAGATGAATATATAGTTTGCTCAAATTTTTATAGGGGGATGGAAAATAGTATTTTTATGTAAAGTCCTATTTAATTTGCATGCACAAAATGGGATGGCGCATTTCTGCGATTTTGGCGTTTCTTTAACACCCGCCCCTGTAAATATATACATGTGTGGTATGTATGAGGTATGTATGAACTCCTCATATCTTGCAATTCTTTGGAAAGTACATTTTGTTTGCAGAAAGGGATTGCTTGAGTCGCACTTTAGCTTGCAATCTCTGCTGCAAAGCTGCATGAAGGTGGTTGTATATATGAAACATTAAGTTGTGTTTTTCTATACTGTATGCTGTGCAAGTGCAAAAAAGTTAGATTTTGGTATCACAGTCACAGTTTGGTAGGTGCAGTATAGCTTTTTAACATATTAGTGAATAACGGCAAAATCCTGTCTGTCTTCTGTATCAGTGTTTTTGGGAGTCCAAGCTCTTGTTGTAGTTGATGTTTGCGGTACATATAGTATAAATGTATACATTGTCTACACCTTAAGCTATTATTTTAAATGTATTTTGTATATGACTGTGAGATTGAACATGAGTTTTAGGTGCAAATATGTGTTTTAGTACATTTTTTCAAAAAATGTTTTGTGTTTGTCACAAAGTTGCATGAAGGTGGATGTGGCTATCGATGACCCATTGAGACATTTGTAATCTTCAGATTGTCTACTTTCAAAAAATATACAGGGTTTAGGGTTCACTTACTTTTCGGGGTGCGTATTCCCTGCATTTTATAGGATGATTTTTTTTTATTATTTATTTTTTTTATTTTTTTTAACATTCCCAGCTTCAAAGCAGATTATTGTTCCTTAAAGTTCTTTTGATCTTCTGAAGACATGTGCATGCGGGTGCAGGCCATAGTGATATGAATGAACTCTGCACATGATGAACTCTTATTTTTAGGAGGTTTGGTGCATATAATTTATTGTTTGGTTTCCACTTTTAACAACTAATATACATTTATTTGCATTTTTTCATAAAACATTCACTTTAAATCAAAATTGCATGAAGGTGTTTGTATACCGAACCAAGTGACATTTTGACAATGCTGCAGGTGTCTACTTTAAGAAAATATATAGGTATGGGGGGGGGGGGGGAGTTGGATGATTTTTTAATGTTGCAATTTAGGTTTGATTTGTCAGTCTCAAAATTGTGAAAATTGCTCTGGCTACTAGAGGTGCAAAATTTCCAGAGATCCTTGGCAGTGAAAGGGTTAAATCATTCACAATGGAGTCTACAAACTTTCCCTATGTCCTAGCCACCAAGGCCATAGATCTTTACATAATCCTACATGCTTCGACAGCCCAACCCCACTACGATATCTAACACAGTAGTAGTATTTATTATACGGTCATATTCTTATGTGTTGGACTGGCCTTTGGACCACCTAAGGCACTAGGAAACACTGCTACCTCCGCACCCCATAAAGTCACATTCCTGGTCTAAGCCAGGAGCCCTGAATACGCAGTGTGTATTAAGAGACATTGTACAGAGTTACACAGTTTATTCCTGACTTGTGATTCAGCTAGAATGTGATCTAGATATGGCCTTTACGTCAGAACTTATTAATTTCTTGTAATGTGCTGCTCACTGAGCTGGATGAGCCGTTACTTCACCCTTACTAAGCAATGTGCATGGAGCGAATGCGGAAAGCAGCATCTTTACTTTATTAGAAGTGGAACAGTTTGTGATGCCATGCCCTTTCTTATCCTATCATGGTCTGTAATATACCAGCTTCCTCATTTGGAAGGTATAAACAAAGCAAGATGGGAAGAGGCACACTGGGACAAAATTATGAAGACTGGTGTTAAGAATGCCAGTCTTCATAACCCCATTGCCAGTGGAGGCTGCACTTGAGCCTCATTTTCATCTTTCTTAATTAAAAAAAAAAAATAAACAGCCTTTCAAGGAACTAGTTCAATAGATGCACTAAACCACACGATGTCCTCTACATGCACTATGACTGGTATGATGCAGAGTTTACTGGTGACAGATTCCCGCTTTCAGTGTCAGGACAATCTTCATGTTTTTGACATTCACAAATAAAACGTGAATTGTAATATAAAAATCATATCACACCCACATGCCTATATATACTTTCAAATGGCACCCAGCACTTTGGCACCTTAATGCAACTTTGCATTAAAGGAGAACAATATATACTGTATGAAAGGGCCACACGGTGGCTCAGTGGTTAGCACTGCAGCCTTGCAGCGCTGAGTCCTGGTGTTCAAATCCCGCCAAGGGCAAAAAACCATCTGCAAGGAGTTTGTATGTCCTCCCCGTGTTTGCATCCCATATTCCAAAAAGACATACTGATAGGGAAAAAATTTACATTGTGAGCTCTATGTGGGGCTCACAATCTCTCTCTCTCTATATATATATATATATATATATATATATATATATATATATATATATATATATATATATATATATATATATATATGTTGTAAGCCGGTGGCTGGTCAGGTAATGGAGGGAGTGTACATCTGACCCAGACTACTCAGGTGGGTGAGATGAGAAAACTCAAGGAATGTTTGTTCTCAGCAGACAACTTTCGTCTGCTGAGCATTTTGGTAAGTGCTCAGTGATGGGCTGTATTTTTAGGAATGACAGGTAGGTTGGTAGTGGGACCTGTCATTCCACCCCCCTCCAGTCCACACTTTGGGGATGTTCCGGCAGCGACTCAGCAGCAGAGAGTCTCCTCGTCAAGGAAGCTTAAGAAGCCAGCTCCAGCAGCAACATTTTGGCAGAGCTTGGCTGGAGAGCTGACAGAGAGGACATATTTTTGGGAGCTGTGTCCTGAATGATTCTACTGGCTTTTTGGATTTCTGTTATTCTAGGTGAGGTAACCTATTCTATGTTTAGTTAGAGCCTAGCCGGGCAGGGATTTATTCTTATATTGTTTCCTTTTGTTGCTGCAGTACCTTTTTGACTGAAAACAAACTCTGTTTTGGACTAAAAGAAACTGGACTTTTGTGTCTATGTCACCCCACCTAGCAACCCCAGACCGTGACATATATGAATTTAGTTTTGTGGCTAAAATTTGGAACCATATAGATAGATATAAATGCTAAAAATAAACGTCAAGGATGCAGTGATCTTTCATGCTACTTACATCTATACAACGTCCTCCAACATGACACAAAGAATAGAGAATCTTTGTTACGTTAGCTATACCATCTGACTATTCAGTACCTATCAGAAATATCAGTTGTCTATGATCTGCTGCATTATGTCGGTCTACAAACCTTCTGCTTCCTATGCTTAGGTCCTCGCACTTTTTTCTTCTTCTTGCCATGTTGGGCATTACCCTTGTGATGACTGGAGGGTTGGTCAAAGTTTTCATCATCGGAGTCGAGCTGTAAATACAGTCAGAATAGTCCATTACAAACTGCCATAAAGTGCAAAATAACAATCCAACAAAGTTCTGAAATATTACCAGGCATTGTTCAAATAATACAGGCAAGCAGATCTAATACTGCTAAACTGCTCTAAAATAATTCTATCATTGTGGCAACCAAATAATACCGCCTACATTACAAAAATACTACCACCAAATAATGGTCATATAACAAAACAGGAGGTTGATGAAGACTTTGGGAGGTCAAAAGTAATAAATGCCCCATGACCTGACCCTATACATCACCTGAGAGCCATATGTGCTTGGATAGGTACGATCTATTGGATTAGGATAGGAAAAGGATTTGTTCTGTAGAGGAGTTAGCTCACAGAGATTGTCTAGATTTTAGGATGTATTATAGAGAGGGCAATAGGAGGCAATGCCCCGTGGTCTCCCTAATTTGGGGTCTACACTACCCTACATTTTATCTGAGCACGGTGTGGTCATATTATTTCAGCAATGTACAGTGCTATATTGTTACACTGCAACAAACTTCTAACTGTGAGAAGTATTAGGCAAAAAGTTCATTTGTGGCAGAGAAATTTTTCGTAAAAAATAATGGCATTTCTATATTAGTGCATTAAGTAACAACCCCGCTGAAATCCTCTAAGTGCACTTGTTGACTTGGCACGAAGTACAGCAAAGTGAGTTTTTCTGACTCATGACAAAGCAGAACTTTTGCTAAACGCTTTGATAAATGCAGTGAAGTCGCCTAAGACGGTAAAAGCACAGCTATTACCATGACATTCAAATATTCACTCTGCAAATAAAAGATGGAGTCGGGGTCACCTACTGTGAAAGAAAGGAGCACAAAAAATAGCGTTGACTAAGGAAGAGTCCAAGGACGAGCAGATCCCATTGCTGCCTTTCAATATTCGCCTTGAACAAGCTGCAGAAAGTGTCTGTTCCCACAATGATGGGCTGTTGCTAGGCGACCACTTGACGTTGACAATCATTTAGGTTTTTTCCCCCCACAAATTGCATGTACTCTGCATTCTCTGCCTGCCTCTGTATAGACGGCGAATATAAGGCGACCGGCGCATCGCTAACTAATTACTAAAGCAACGGGATGACGTTCCTTTATCCTGCACATGGGATGTGAACAAGAGCCGTGCCCTCGCTGCAGTTTGTTGCCATCACCCGCATTGTACATGAATATCCTAATGATGCATATTACTACAGGTATACAGATAATGCAGATAATGGCCGCTAAGTACCTCCTAGGGTAATTTTACATACAATGTAAGGTAAGGGTAAAAAAAAAAAAGTCGACCAAGACTGAATTAGCTGAAATAAGGGACAATGTAACTAAATCATCAAAATATGCCTTGGAATAGGTTATGCCATCTGAGGAGCTGAGATGGGAAAATCAGCGCTATAAAGGAAATGCATTTATATGGTGGTACATTCCAATAACCTAGCATATGCAGATGGTCAGAGACTTCAAGTTCGGAGAGGAGATCAGTTTATATAGATAGATTTACATGCCCAGACACAAGGAGAGATGTGCGGTAGATGCAGAGTATGTGAGAGAAGGATATATGGAACAAGAGATGTGGGGAAGATATATGGAGACAAGGATATATGCGGGGTATATACAGAGAGCGAGAGACAAGGATAGCTGTAGGGTAGATACACAGGTTGAGAGGCAGTGACAATAAATTATGGGGAAGATTCACACGTTGAGAGACAAGGATAAATTTCTTCCCTCATCTCTGTCTACCGCCCAACCCGTGTTCTCCGCTCACTCAATGACCTAACACTTACATCCTCTATTATCAGAACTTCCCATACTCGTATACAAGACTTCTCCCGAGCTGCACCACTTCTCTGAAATGCTCTACCCCGGACAATCAGATTAACTCCCAAATTCTACAGTTTCAAACGCAAACTAAAGACACATCTTTTCAGAAAGGCCTATCACAATTTCTAATGTAAACCCTTCCATACTATAATTAGAATCCCCAAAATTTAACCCTCCTCTGTCCCCGCTCCCACATTTCCCCACATATGATGCCATCTCATGCCAACTTTATAGGTCCAAGCTCCATCCACATGTTAAAGGACACCACTAGTGATGGCTCAAAGTTTTAAGTTTCTGTAATGACAGTTACCTCTATTACAAAAGTGTCTGACCTCTTTATAAGCAATGCCGCCCCTGCTACCTCTTGTGTCACCCACTCTACCTCACAGATTGTAAGCTCTTGCAAGCAGGGCCCTCAGTCCCAGTGTGTGAAATGACTTTCTTTGTAATGTATCTTTCTGTCTGTATTTGAACCCTACAAATTGTACAGTGCTGCGGAATATGTTGGCGCTATATAAATAAAATTTTTATTATATTATTATAAAAGGATATATGTGACATATACATACAGGTTAAGGGAAAAGGGAAAGATATGGGGTAGATACCCAGGATGAAAGACAAGGATAGATGTGCAGTACATATACAGGTCAAGACACAAGAATAGATGTGTGGTAGGTATAACATGTTATTTTGGGCAGTCTTAAAGATTCTATAAGCAATTGTCCTATCAAGACCTTGGAGACTATGGCTTCCAAAACATGCCATGTTTCTATATACAAGGACATCCATGTCTGTCTATCTTGCTCAATTTTCTATGATATCCAGAAATTAAAAATACTTCAAAAGGAGCAATCTTTCCTCAAGAAGGGAAACGGGGTCTCCCAATCAACCCGTCTCACCACTGCAGTGAGTGGAGGGATGGCTGCACATATGCAGGTTTCCCTATTCACCTATATAGGAGTTCACAGAATATCAGACCTTGCCTGCTTGGTTATTCTTGGAACTCCCATCAAAGTGAATAAGCAAAACAGCCAACTGTCCAATCATGGCTGTAACGCACCTTCTCAAACCAAAGAAAGTGACGCAGAGATGGGACCCACATCTTATCCCCTAAATATGAGAGATAGAGAAATCCTTTAAAAATTAAGCAACATTCAGGTCCCATTCTAGGGGTTTTCCAGGACTCACATAGTGATAGCCTATTCATAGGATAGCTCATTAACATGTGATTGGTGGGGGTCAAACACCCAAGATCCCCACAGATCAGCTGGCTGAGTGCCTTCAGTATTTGAGTGAGAACTAGGACCTAATCACTGAATGCCAAGCACAGCGCCATCCATTGCACAAGGGCAGTGCTAGATATTGCAGTTCAGCCCCATTCACTTAAATGGGATTCAACAACTGCTGTACCATATGACCGAAGGAACAGGGAGAGGCCACGGCACTTGTGAGTGCCACAATCTCTTCAAACAGCTGATCTGTGGGGGTCCCAGGTGTTGAAGCTCCAATAATCACAAATAGATAACCTACCCTAAGGATATGCATGTCCCAGCAAATCTTTTTAAAGCTAGATAGTGTGCATATGTAGGACTTTCTATGCTCAGAGCTGTAATCGGCTGTAATTTGACATTAATGGAACCTGCTCGTGGCCAGTGTATGAAGTATTCTGGATTATTACATGGTTGCCCGCACCAATTTATTTTATAGTGTGTATAATTTCTTGAGAAGTAGACTTACTGTGTTAGGGACATGGCGGCGCTTCTTAACCACGGGCATTGGGGAGTCAAAATCACACTCGCTGCTTGGAGTCTGCAAAACAAAATTGAAAACAAACAAATGAAAACCAGAATCGGCGTATTGTTAAATGGTGGAGTCGCATCTCAGCACTTTGATTCACACTTTATCGTGAAACGTTTTAGCCCGCTCACCTCCGGGGACTTGAGGACATCGGCACTGGTCAATTTTCTTTTCCGTCTAAAGACAACATCATCTTCACTCTCTGGGCTGCTGCCTGTTGAGAGACGGCAGAAATCCCAGAACAAAATAATAAGGCAAGAAATGAAAAGGCAAAAACACAGAGAGCGACAGCAATTAAAAAGCAGAATCCAACCCGTAGTGTTCAGTGTCCTGCCGCTAGAGAAACAAAACAACCACCCTGGGATGTCATCATTTCTACAGGGAACTTAAGAAGGCTCATATGGGGGGGGTGATGTGTTGACTTATATAAGAGGAGGAAAAAAAGTTTCTTAAAATAAGAGCAAAATAATTACAATTAAAAAACTAAATTCTTTAAAAATTTATAATATGGACAATGTGCAGGATTTAATTTCCTATCACTTGACAATTTTTCTTTTTGTTTTACTTCGCTTGTAACTATGTATGTCAGCAAAGAGCTGTATGTACAAAATGGAAGGGATGGTTAAAACTTTTTATATAGTGTAAAATGAGTGGAGCAAAGTGAAGCATGTGTGTAATATGGCACTGGCCTCCAGAGAACATTTTTATTCATTTGTTTGGAGTTTTACCAAGTTCAGGAAAGGTCTGCGCACATTAAGGGTGCTAAACTAATTGATCATAGTCTTTACCATGTAATATTCTGGCATTGAAGACTGTAGATCTTCTCTATGTTTTAGAATAAGGGAATGGCCACCCGTCAATCACTATCGTCAGATCAATTATTGATGAGTCCTGTAGTAGTCCATGCAGGATACGGGCTAAGCACCACTTTAAACATCATCCATATCGTCAGGACAGAGATTAAGTGGAAAATCGCAGAGGAGTTCAGGATCCATTGGTCCCGTGCCCACTGCCCAATCTCACTGACCCCTTCAGGTCTGCAGCCTACAAATGGGCAGATTAACATATCAATAAAAATGGACTTATTCAAAATCTACAAAAGGTAGGTATGAACTAGCCTTTCTAAAGGCTATGCAAATATGTGCTTATCTGGAGTCAGTCGGTAACTTTTTTCAGACTTTAGTTACGATATATTCAATACTTGCCCAGACTAACTCAACAGCACCGATGTTCACAATTATTTTGGATGGTATTATACATGTTGCATTATCATCTTTGGGGCACCGTCTAATGCAATTTTATTTGGGGTGCCTATAGTTAGGTCACTAGCATCTCTGCGGTACAGTATTAAGAGGCATCGGGCAGCACAGCAGAGGTAGAAGGAAGATGACACTAAGGACTGGATGGGGTGTTATAAACATGTGTAGTCAATAAACTGGAACATACCAATAGTTATAGAATTATCTGCTCGGGTTTCCAGTTGTTTTCCTCCTGACTTAATAGCAATGGGGGTAGTTTCTTCTCTCAGTCCATTCTTCTTAGTAGGTGTACATAAATTATAATTTGCAGAAGTATTAAAAGAAGTTTTAGTATTATCAATATTTTCAATGGGCAATTTTTGAAGCGATGAGACACAATGTAAATTTTCAGGGGTCTGGGAAAACTTCTCTATAAGTGGGTGTAAGGGAGAGAGTACAGAAATTTGTCTATCAGACAAGGTTCCATAGGTAGAATTTTTCATTCCTGAAGTTAGAGGAGTTGACATGATGCCTCCAGCAACAATACTTTTGGGAGAGGTGGGGGCCTTGAAGTGGTGGTCGGCTTCACAATCATTCTCTGACTGTCCTCCTCCTTCAACTTCTGAAGAATTATCTTCAATGGAAAAACCAAGGTCAAAATTGACAGAAAACAATTCTTGTGAACCATTAAAATCAACATCATCTTCGAGTTTTGGATTCTCCATGGAGCTTGAACAATTTTGTTCGTCTGGTTCTTGTTCCTCAGATAGCAAAGATGGGTCAAACATATTGAAGTTTACCGTGGTTCCTCCATTACCTGACTTGTCCGTTGTACCAGCCTTGCTTGAAGCAAGCTGGTCAATTTCTGCAAATTCGTCATCTTCAAACAAGTCAAAGCTTTCATTAAGGTCATCTGGGAAGGAATTTATTTCCGGTTTTCTTAACCCAGGTGGATACTCTGCTTTATCAGACTGGGAAGGACTAGGAGTCCTTGGGACATCAATGTCAGTATCATTACTCTTACTACTATTTTGGTCTGGGATGAGACCGGAATTGTGTGAAATAAACATATTTTCAATGCTTATAGCATCATTTTCAGCTTTCTCTGGCATATTGATACAAGTATCTCTCTTTGCAGGAGTGTCAGATTTGTCAATGTTACTTTCAGTGTATTCCTCATCTATGGGGTGGCTGGATGTTGGAAATGGGTCAGCATTTTTTAAGTAGGTTTCTTCTCCATCACAGTCAAAAATATTATCCCATACAAGATCATGTAGTGGTTCTTCGCCTACCACACCTTTGGTGTCATTCGTCTCTACATTATCTCCTTTGTCTTGTGGTTGATGTGTAAATACAGAAACTATCTGTTCACGTGGCATTTCTTCACTAACTTTTTTAGGGCCTGGTTCATCTTCTGAACAATCAGGTTGACTCAAGTAATTTTGATATTTTTGTAGATGTAATGGCACAGAAGGTATACCGGCTCTTAAATATCCTGGAGAAATTTCTACAGTGGTCAAGGAATTGAGTTCAGTCACGGGAGGTGGCGAGCATGTTAGAAATTTCTTTACACGTAGTAGCATTTGCTTTACTTCATAAAGACAGCTATTGGCAAACTCCACAGGAATATCTTGAGAATCAGGAGTAGGAGGAATATAGAAAAAATTAGTTCGAGAAGTAGAGTCATCACCATGACTATTATAATCATATTCCGTCTTAGGTGGCGATTTTAACACTGTCCTTTGGCAATTAATTGCTAAAACACCTCCCACATTTGTAACATTCTTGGAAGAGTCTTCATATTCTTCAATTTCCATGTCATTGGCCATATCATAATCAAGATCAACCTCTAAGGTGTTGGCTTCCTCCACCTCTGAAACCTCAACCTCTGAATGTGCATTGAGAAGCTCAACAGAGTCCACTCCTACACGCTTAGAAGTCTTGGGTATTGACCTAAAATCTTCATCAGGCTCAACCGAAGAGAACAAAGCAGAGTTCTTAAAAATCTTTGCATTTTTGATGACTGGTAACTTTTTCTTGGCCTTGGGATTATTGGTTGAGCAACCTTTATTATCTTTAGTACCCTTACGTAATGGCTGGATATCCTCCCTCTGCAAGAAAGCCTTCATTTCTTCGTCATACTTACAGCCATTCTGAAAAATGGTGGAACAAAAGAAGAGTATAGAGTACCTCAATTACATTTAAAAAAATGTACAGAGATAAAACCAATTCCTATAAGCTTCTATTTTGTAAAGTGTGAATACGACAGCTAGAAAACACTCTAGTAATAACTCAATTCTGCACTTACTCTACGGACACAAGAGTACAAAACACATTAATCTATTAGGAGTGTAAGAAAAAAGCCTGACCCCACTCCGTGTGTGTCAAGAAGCTGCAGATAGACAAGCACAGTGACGCCTTTAACAGCATTATAATTAACAAGACATATTAAGAACCTACAAGGAGTAAAGTTATATCTTACAGAAATTTTCAATAATTTCTGTGCAAATAATTTATTAAGAGTACATTAAACCTCAATTGGGTTTTCATACCAGAAGTTATGGTCGTCAAAATATTACATGTTCCCAATAAAACATACTTTTCAGGAACATGGTTCTTGCTATAAAGGCATGTTAACATAATATAGGGAAGGGCGACCGGATCTTTCCCCAGAAATATTAACAGATTACAGTGGGCTTTAGTATCAGCTGTCTGTATTCTTAAAGAAAGTTGTCCAATTTAGGCAATCCCTTTCATTGTTATGGGCAGTGTACGAGGGTTGGGTGCACAAAGACCAGGGCCTGAAGTATGGAGTTCACTCAGCATGCAAATACCAGGCCGACAACCAGACAACCATAACCTAACAGAAACCCTAAAAACATTGTAAATGGCAAACAATGAGATGTGTTTTCGCCTAATGCTACAATGATCTGGTTACAATAGTGCTTACCTCCTCCAATCTCATCTGCTCTATCAATTCCATAACAGCAATGAAATTCTTACACCGATGAGAGTGATCAACAGAGCATGTCGGAAAAGGACGATTCTGCCACAAGCTCCATTCGGACAGAGTTAGTTTGCGGACCTTTTCTGGCACAACTTCCTAGACCACACATAGGAGTAAAAGATGTTAATTTACCTGGTAAAGTTAGCTCATTATATTAATCCAATTGTATATACCATGTGGCTTGGTGTATGGGCAGGCCAAGGAGAAGGTGATATTCCTACACTGTGGGTCTGAGCCACCAACACAATGTAGATGCAGCAGCCAAATGGATAGGCTTAAAATACATTTTACAAGGAGACAAAATAGTTCATCCAGTCTTTGCCTAGCACTGTAATAACCCAGGAAAGAAGTGAGCACAAAATAAAGTCCAGAAGTTCAACAACATGATGCCTGATAGACATATAGTGAGGACAAAAAAAATATTAGTATTACTTCAGACAAGTGTTTGTCTAGTTCAGAAAAGTGTTGTTATCTTGCTTCACCCAAACTGCAAAGAGGCAGGGACATTACAAGTTAGAGAACATATACCACAATAAGGAAATCATGGCTGGGTTTCTGACAAGTACCAGACCATAGAAAGTTCCTTCATTCATGGTCGTATATAGTGCCAACCTATCCATACAACAGACTGTCACCACTAAGAAGGTTGAAAACAATCTTTAAAACGTTCCAAATTTTTAAATTACATATGTGCAAAAATTATTAACTTTCCAGGATCTCGCTTTCCAGGATCACAAAGTCATGAATGTGTAAGGGTGTGATGTAGTAAACAGTCAGTAACTAACTTTGGTCAGTAGGTGGCAGCCAATTGATAAATGCCCATAATGAATTAATTTATTGTGAATGTAAATATTGTTCTTGGATGCAAAGTCTGATTAGAGGAAATTACTGGGACATTTTGGACTCCTACAAGCCTGGCAGTGTGCTGGGATTGCAGTTTTGATGCCTTGCACTGGAGATAGGCAATTGCATCATCCCTTACCAGGAAACAGGAAAAGAGTTCTGTGTGGAGAAGGGTACTGTGCTGCAGCAGGAGGAGATGTGCTGAGGGGAGTGGAGACCTGAACTGTGCTGGATGGCAGCCTGTGTTGTGCTGGCTGTGGACTGAGTCTGGAGACACAGTGTTTGTGGTGTTACTTTTGGGAACGAGTCTGGAAACCTCTGAAGCTCAGAAGGTAAAGGAGACCATATGAGAGAAAGGCCTCAAGGACTTGTAGGTACGGCTTGGCCACATCCACATGTTCCACGTGGGGATATATAAGGGACTCTTACGCTGACACCTTATGATCTGAGAAATTGGCCTGTCTGTTAAGTGGAGAGCTGGAGCATAGGATATAACTACTTGTAAATGAAGACACCATTTCCCTGTGGATTACAAATAGTAGTGTGCAATACTTAGGGTGCACCCCAATGAGGGACCAACCCGGTAGAACCATGTTCTTAAAGGACTTGTATCTGTTACTAGAGATGAGCGAGCACTGTTCGGATCAGCCTATCCGAACAGCACGCTCCATAGAAATGAATGGATGCACCTGGTACTTCCGCTTTGACGGCGGCCGGCCGCTTAACCCCCCGCGTGCCGGCTACGTCCATTCATTTCTATGCGAGCGTGCTGTTCGGATCGGCTGATCCGAACAGTACTCGCTCATCTCTATCTGTTACCTGTTAAGTAACTGTGGGAACTAGGAGTATAGTGTTAGTTTGCTGCAATATTCTGTTCCATATTAGTTTGTATTTCTTCTCTGTTTATACCTTGTTGCATATTTTCCCAGATCTCTATTCTGTGACTTATTCAGTAAACTTTGTTCTGGGAGTTAAAACACTGCGTGTGTCTGTGTGGCATCGTGTACCTGCTGAACCTGTGGGCCCAGCCCTTGGTCCTCTTTCAAATGGACCACAATGAAAGACAAATTAGCGATCCTGACTGGATAGTGTACAGTTAGTGACATATTCTTTAGCCAATGACAATGTGACAAGAGCATGGATGTAAAATTAAAGGGGTACTCCCACGTCACATACTTACCCATCTTCGTTCCTCTAAAATCTTCTGTCTTCCGGCTTTGTCTCGTCATTGGTGGGCAGGGTCACATATGCAAAGCCAAGCGGCGAGATGCCGCTGGCCCTGCGTGCGCGCTCATACACCAGTCTACCCTTCACAATGCAAATACAGACCCGACACCCTGCGGGTCTGTATTAGCATTGTGAAGGCTAGACAGGTTTATGAGCTTGCACGCAGAGCCGGCGGCATCTCGCCGCTTGGCTTTGCATATGTGACCCGAGCAGAACAGCATCGCTTCTGCCGCTGCTGTCTTCATGCAGGGCAGAAGCATAGCGATGTGCCTGTGCCGGCGTCTAACAGTCCCCAGCATCCGCCTATTACAGCGGATGCCGGGGAGTTAGATGCCGGCACAGGTGAAGCCAGCAACATCGCTATGCTTCTGTCCTGCATGAAGACAGCAGCGGCAGAAGCGATGCTGTTATTCCGCTCCTCCACCCCCCACGGAATAGCAGCATCGCTTCTGCCACTGCTGGCTTCATGCAGGGCAGAAGCATAGCGATGTTGCTGGCTTCACCTGTCCCCCAAAGGGTAAACTTACCCCCCCCCCCCCCTCCAGGCTCGCTCACGTGCACTTAGCCCCTCCTCCCTCCCCCCTGAGAGCAGGCAGACACATCACTTGACTCAGGAGCAGCTAGGTCAGGGCTGTGGCCACAAAAAAAATGAATAAAGTAAGATAGTGGCCAAACAAAGCAGTTTTGCTGAAGCAATGTATTTAGGAAAAGTCTTACATTCACATTTACAAGCATTATAGATAGGATCCTTGTGACGGGACAACCCCTTTAATGGAATAATCAAAGTGAGCAAGTTCATGATTAATTGAGCCAGTCTTCAATTTTGATTAATTTCCCAGTCCTAAGAGGTGTGTGTGTGTGTATATATATATATATATATATATATATATATATATATATATATATATATATATATATATATATCTGTGTATAGTCTGGATGAACATCTTTATTAGAGGTGAACACCTTTAACACTTTCCCATTCCATATATTACATATGATTCCTGGGAGCCCATCCTATATATAAATGACATATCATCATATTACTTCTAACTAAAAGGGGCTTTCCAAAAACTTTAAGCCCTTTAAATAAAATTCTCTATATACAAGATATGTCAACTGCAGTCCATATAAAACGACAACATATGCTACTTACAACCATGGGGTCAGCATCTCTGAACAGCTCAAAGTGAGTCTTGGGTAAAGTGACATCTGTGATTCCATCAGATTCCTTTAAACGATACAATCTGTCCCAGGTCTCAAACTCTGCATTTGTCAGTAGCCAGTCTTCTTTCATGGAGTCTAAGGATTTGTGTAATAGCATTTAGGATATACAAGTGTGTTTCTAAGTAACACACAATTAGACCATGAAAAGATTTTAATTATCAATTGCATATATACAGTATATATATATATATATATATATATATATATATATATATATATATATATATATATACACATACACATATATATATATATATACATACATACATACACGCGATGTCCGGAAAGTAAGTACACAAAATCAAAAAGGGGACTTTAGCCGTTATATGAAGCGTTTTTTTATTAATGAACATGTGCCCGGAAATGCACCGTTGTGACGCTGCAGGTAGACCGACATGACGGTTTCCTATCTCTCGCTGCACTATGTGAAACAAGAAACTAAGAAGATTTTTTTTCTTGTGGGAACATGTCAAGTCCGTTGTGCACGCAACGCCTGTGCCAACCTGCGAAGCGCTCGTGAACCGCATCCAGGCTGCATTCGTCGCGGTGAGGGCCATGTCAGGAGTCTGGTGCGTCAATCCATCTCCCGGCGTTGCACTGCTTGCATCGAGGCAGGCGGCCAGCACTTCGAGCAATTCTTGTAAATAAGTAACGGTGATTAAACAGATTTCCCATAAAAGCGCTTTCTCTTTTTCATTTCTCCTTTCACATGGCGCAGTGAGGGATAGGAATCCAACATCTCGGTCTACCTGCAGTGTCACAACGGTGCATTTCCAGTCACATGTTCATTAATTTAAAAAAAAAAAAAAAGGGCATCATATACCGGCTAAAGTCCACACTTTTATTTTGCGTACTTACTTTCCGGACACCCTGTGTGTATATATTCCTATCTGACACCTCATATCTCTTATATCATAATTACAGAGCATGAAAAATAAATTAGAAAAACAGTGTATTCTTGTCTATGGCAGCCTTATAAATCCCTCAAATAAGTTGCTCTCCTGACTACGTAATTGTTCAATCTCTTGCCAGATAAGCTTTTCAGGAAAAGCTGGTTATATGCCATGGTAAGCTGTAATACAGACCACTCAAGTAAAACCTACCTAAATAAACATTCATCCTTACTCTGTAATTGTGTCATGCCGTGTAAGATTTGCCTTTCAGGGTCCCAGGAAACCTATACAAGGTACTGCTAGAATAGGAAGTGCTGAGTACTAAATATACCTATGTAACCCTTTGTTCTGTAATCGTTCCTTAAAGGGGTCTCAGTAAAGCTTTACAGTGTCCCAGCACCAATTAGTGCAGTAAATGCAGAATGCTGAATTAACATCAACTTTCATAAACCCCTTTCTAAGTTATGACACAGCTAGCTAGGTTTACCGTTCAGGAATCTGGATGATTTGCACAAAATTGATAAAAAAACATGTAATCTCCGCTGTTCCCTGGTGTAATTCTGATCTTGTAATTGCATGGTTTTCATTACACACAATGACACTACTTCACAGCATTATAGTGAGTAAATAGTTAATATAGTGAGTAGCTTGGCCCCACCACCTCCGCCTCCACCCCTACCAAACTTCCTGTGATAACATGCTCATGCTTCTAGGTGCTCAGTATCCAATAATGGCACTGCAGAGTGTCAGGAAGCAGTGTCTGACTACTGTATGCCTGTAACATTACTATTGAACAGTTCGGACCAATAGCTTAGCAGATGTATCTGCAGATATAGCTACCAATTAACTATATTTTTTTCCCCTTAGTTTCAGGGTTTAATGTCACTGTAAGGAACACTACAAAACAAACTCCAAGTTAAACCTAGTTTGGTGGGTGAATGCCCAGGGATTAATAGACAGAAATTGTCTATTCCCAACTCACACCCTATGCCTAGTGCAAAGACCTAGGTTTGGTTTTTTTGTGCATCTTTAATGGGTTGAGTCAGTGGAAATTAACTATGACCCCCAAATCACACCCCAGCCTAATAAATGTGGATTCAGTAAACTGCACTTTAGATGAACAGTATATGTACCATGAAGCCTCAATGAATCGTGC
This sequence comes from Leptodactylus fuscus, assembly GCF_031893055.1. Taxonomy (NCBI): domain Eukaryota; kingdom Metazoa; phylum Chordata; class Amphibia; order Anura; family Leptodactylidae; genus Leptodactylus; species Leptodactylus fuscus. Next base: position 100,262,010 of record NC_134271.1, read on the forward strand.
TGGGTGTCTAATCTAGTAATCCTTGCCTTATCCAGAGAGATAATCCATCATTACCAGGGTTGCATTTCACACACCTTCTGCATTGAAGAACACTGATGATTTACGATGGGTCACACTAGAACGTCTGTCCTTGGAGGCGGCTCCATCTTTCACGTCGTAGGTTCCTTGTGTGATGAACATTTTGTGCACCACTGGATTGATCCCATCAGGAACCATGCGAGGGCTTTGTTCGTGGAGGTGCAAATCTGTGTTATTTCCCATGATGGCTTTGTAGATACTTCTCTTATTACATTGACTTTGATTATAGGTCTGAAGAAGAGAAATATATGTTAGTAGTGACATGAAGGCAGATGCATCACATAGTTATCACATACATTAAGACCTGCAAAATCTAGTCCCTACATCAATGTGATAATATTCAAGCTCCCCTTTTATTAAAATATTCTACTAAACTTTCCTAAGCCTTGAAAAAAAATGAAATGTAGAAAATAAAATCAACTGTAAAGCACAATATTTCTCAGACACCTAGGAGTAAAGCTGACAGATTACATACAAATTGTTTATCTGTATTGTTGCAGACAAAACCAAAACATTTGTATCATGCAACCTGGGCTTCTCTCAGTGGCCCTGGACTCCCCCCAAGCTTCTCCCAGTCGCTCCAACTCCCCTTTCCCCTCCCCCGGGCTTCTCCAAGTCGCTCAAAACTACCCCCAAGCTTCTCCCAGCGGCCCTGGACTCCCCCTAGCTTCTCCCAGTGGCCTTGAACTATCCAGCTGCCCTAAACAACTCTATCCAGTTGTCCAGCCTCCTGCTTAGAATAGTGTTAATTATTAAAAATAATTTCTGATAAATGGCTCTTCAACTGAACCAAAAGTAGCAGAAAATCAGGAGCATCATACAGCACTTGAAATTGAAGAGAGAGAGAAAAAAAAAAAGGTAAGCAATCCTTTTTTATTTTTTTTTTTATTTCATGTGCCTGGACCCTAATTTTCAGCTACACAGCAGTCAAAGTTGCACAGAGTTGGCATCCACAGTATAGTAATATTGGCTGAACCTGCTGATTTCAATTGGACTGGCCAACCATTTAATATGCCTAATCTTTTTGTTCTTGGGAAGATAAGCCACTGTAGAGAACCCTGGAAGCAGCATTATCTCCTTGCCAAATTGAGAACAGATGCACACACAGCCAAGTCAAGCATGCAAGTTGAGAAGAACAGCTGACAACCAAATGACCAAATGAGTGTTCAACCAACAGCTACCTAAAATGTATGGCCAGCCTACCTAACCAAAATAAATATCCAGATTCCTCCTTGTTTCTAATAATATGTTTATTTTAAGACTGTATGTATACATAGACACTAACTGTAATGTTACTTCAGGTGTAAAGGTTTCCTAAAATATAGCCAAATCAGGAAACTAGAAGTGTCCAATATGTACAAACTAAATCATATCGGTTTTCCCTATGGATGAAAAGGTCACATCTTCCCTGTGTCAGTGTGACTGGCCTCGATTTCTCCTGGAGTACATTACATAGCAGTACCTTAATTGGCTTTCTTGGGAAGTGACCTGTCTGGAAGAAACTACATTGTAACCTGGGGTATGGTTTGTCAAATTACGGTCATTATGAGCGTCATAGTCCAGAATAATAGATAATCCAACACCTACTGAGCAATATTATCAGGTATCCTCCATACAAGTCATAGATCAAAATCAAAAAATTTACTTATGAAATAGTAAATTGATGACATACCCGCTCCTCTCGTCCTTTGCACAATATGACCACTATACGTCCTTGGCGTTTCCTTCCCGTTCGACCCATTCTTTGGACCAGACGGATAGGACTCTTCTGGGCATCAAAGCAAATGATGAGATCCACCTCTCCAATGTCCAAGCCTTCTTCTCCTACACAGGTGGAGACCAGTGTATTATACCCACCCTCCCGAAAACGCTTCACCACCTAGGAAAGGGGACACACATCACTAGGTTTCATTAATGCTACCAGCTCAGCTTTCAGGGCTGCACAATATTTAGGTACCCAACAATGTCGCCAACCCTTTTGGAGAGAATGGTTTGGTACACACCTCAAGCTGCTCCTTTTGGGTGAAACCTTTAACTCCTTTCCCGTTGGATGAATGGCCCACAAAGGTCATAACCCTGACAGTAGGATGATGCTGGTTGAGCATTTCTGCTATTTCTTGGACACTGTCTCGAAATGAAGAGAAGATCATGATACGAGTGTCTTCAGGAGAACTGCTAGAAGAGCTCCGACCTGCCATAAAGAAAAGATGCCAATTCCAGAATAATTTATTAAATTCATATGTATGATGGGGAAGGGGGGAGTGTCGTAGTGATAATGTAAAACGGAGAAAGAAAGAGAGAGACACAGAGACCCAGAGAGAGTGCAAGAGAGAGAGACCCAGAGAGAGAGAGAGACCCAGAGAGAGTGCAAGAGAGAGAGAGAGAGAGATTACTATTGGGAAAAAAAAAAAAAAAAAAGCTTACAACACCATTCTAGAACCACATATACAGGTGAATATGTATACCTATTTATAAAACACTGCATATAGGAGACACATGCACAATATGAATAATGTATTAGGTGTAATCAACTTTTATTGAATTTTTCAAAGAAGGTTGAGAAAACATTACAGAAATCAAAACAAGAATGTCACACACAAAAGAAAAAGGGCCATACGCCCAAGGTCCCACTCAGAAGCCACGCAGGGCCAGAAATAGGATATGCACCTATCACAACCCCCTTACCACAAAAATGTGTACTGGAAACCAAAGTAACAGTTTAAGGGAGCCTTCACACGGCGTAAACACGCGTGTATTTTTGCAAAATACACGTGTAAATATAAGACTCACATTGACTTCAGTGACATTTTACAGGCGTATTTTTACACGTGTAAAAAATGTCATTGAAGTCAATGGGAGTCTTATTTTTACACGTGTATTTTGCAAAAATACACGCGCGTTTACTCCGTGTGAAGGCTCCCTAAAGGAAGCAGGGTAGCAACCCCTGATGAACTGGAGGAGGAGGGGGAGACAAATAACATATAGACCAGACATGAGAAACAGGAGGAGGAGGACACAACCAACAGGGAACACAAGGGGAGAAAGGAGAGAGATCACTGAAGAAGCAGAGCAAAAAAGGATATGCTCCGGTCATCCCGAGGCTCAACTAATGAATAATTTATTAATAGAAATTTTAAAAATAAATGCACTTGAAAAAAAAATTATAGATAGATAGAAAACATACAAATTGGATAGAACACAGATAAAATTCAAGGCAGATATTTTTGCACCTTTGCAGAGTTTATTAAGAGCTTTAGTTGCAACCAGACCAATTAACCAGAAATTAATTAGTGCACCCCCTCCCCACATACCCGATCAATAGGAGCCCGGAGAGAGGGCACTTTTTGCACAATTAACGGTTTCACATGACACAATGAACAAATCATACAAATTGATTTCCTGAAATTAGCTGCTGTGAGATGGCCTAGATAAAATCCCATCCTTCAATATCAGTCACATAAACCACTCGGCTCTGAAAGTATCGTACAGACAAAAGATGGATGCAACTCAAGTGCCTTCGGCCCCCTGAATTAAACCTTGCACGTGCCCAGTTTATTGATGTACTAGCATTTGCTTTGGGAAAAGGACGGTAATTAAAATTTCACTTTTAACTGGTGGTTTAACCGATTATCGAGTCTAATAGTCAATGGCCGGTAAATACTAATGGTTTGATTTGGGGTTTTTTTGTTTGTTTTTTATTTTACATAAACCTCAAAATTGATTTTAAAAAAATGTAAGAAAACATTTGTGTTGTAATAAGATCACAGAAATACGTCCATAAATATATTAATACAAACAATGAGAGGTTAGAATAACAGATCACTGAAATAAACCCACTAGAAGACTTAAAACTGATGGGCTATTTAAAAGGGTCCTTCCAGCCCAAACTGCGTTTTCATACTGATAACCTATTCACAGGATAGGCCATGAGTATATGATCTGTGGGGGTCTGACACCTGAGCCACGCACAAATCTGATCTTTTGGTAGCCCCCGGTGTTAGAAGTTAAAGCAGTAGATAGGGAGGCATGCACAGGCCGCTCTAATTCAAGTAATATAAGTGGAGCTGCAGCCTTGTCCACTGCATAGTGCTGGTTCTTGGGAACTGCAACACCACTGCTATCACTTGAATAGGGGCAGCCTGGGAATGCTACCCATCCATTATTGTAACTTCCAACACCTGGAAGCTGCCAGAACAGCAGATCTGTGTGGGGTCTTGATGTCAGACCCCCACGTTACAAATTTGCAGATAGGCCATCAGTAAGAAAATTGTTTTTGGGGGCTGGAAAACCTCTTTAAGGCTAAAGCCCAAGGTGTGGAAACACAACTTTTTTTGTTGCAGATTTTATTGCGTGGTTTTTTTTTTTGTTTTTTTTTTTTGAGCCAAAGCCAAGAGTGGATTAAGCAAAAGGGAGACATAAAAGAATTTCCTATAGATTCCCATTCCTTTTGTAGCCTTCTTGGCTTTGGCTCAAAACAATGCATGAAAATCTGCAACAAAAAAAGCTGTGTTTCCACACCGTAGGGTCTTAGCCTAAGGCTGAGGCCCCAAGATGTGGAAACGCAGCTTTTGCTGTGGTTTTTTGAGCCAAAACCAGGAGTGGATCCAGCAGAAGGTAGAAGAGCTTCCTATTTATTTCCCATTCCTTTTGAAGCAATTCTTGGCTTTGGCTCAAAACGACGCATGAAAATCTGCAACAAAAAAAGCTGCTTTTTCGCAAAGTGGTGCTTTAGCCTAAAAGCGAGTGAAGAAGTAAAAAGAGGCTGAAAAGCTGTCGGGATCATGTTTAATAAGCACATGTACAGGGTACAGCATTTCAATGAGACAATCTGTGTCCATGATCAGAAGTTTTCAGCTTATTCCATATTCTCAAGCAGAGATCATGAAAAACCTCTTTAATACGTATCATATAAGAAAAGATAAAACACGATTTTAGTGACTCATAAATCATGCCTCTCCAAAATTACGTTTTTCTGACATGACTAATTTTGGGCATTAGCTCGGTCTATTGTCCTGAGTGACCAACATAGGAATACAAGTTTATGCATCCCATAAAAACTGCGGCAAAATAACTCCAATCATTCCAAGAAAGCTGCTGAATACCTGGGCACGCTGTGAGTTGTAGTTTTCACAGCTGTTTGGATGTAAATAGCCACAAGTTATCATAATAATTGGATCTATGTAAAGGTCCATTCACATGGAGGAAAATGGTAAGAAATTTGGTGTGGAATTTCAGCCCTGGGGTAAAAAAAAACAAAAAACTTCTCATTGACTTCAATGGGTTTCTCTAGCTTCCCCCCCCCCCCCCCCGGCAGAAAAAGGAACCCATTGAAGTCAATGGGAGGCTTTTTTATCTCCTGCACATGGCCGTAATTTGTCTGGATTGCCCACATTGAATTTCAGCAGGAAATCCTTTCCTGACCATGGGTGAAGCGACTGACAAAAACATCAAAGGGATCTATAATCCTGTAAATTTGGATTGTCTGACCCATAGGGAATGAATTTGTAGCCAAAACAGTCCAGAAAATTCTGTGCATGACGCCACAATACACAAAACCACCCATATTTGTCAAGGAACAGAAACAAACAAAAATGATGTCTCACTCAGATGGACCCAACACAACAGTCTTCACTGGGAGCTCATAGATTTCAATGGGAACTGTGTAACACTTGTTAGATTGCCCTATAGATTACAGATCTTTGTGGGGGATGGGCGAGTATTCATGCAGAGGGACCTGTGGCAACCAGCTTTTTGCCTGTGGACTCTCCCCTACATTTCAATTTGTCATAATTAGCATTACGGAGAAGGAGGTTGATAATTAACCCTTAAAGTACTGTGAACAAAGACAGACTAACAGAATTTATATACAGTGAAATCTTGCACGTGTGTCAGCCGAGCCTAGGTGTTGTTGACATAAAGGAAACAATGTACTCAGAGCAGATGGATCAAGGCTGGAACCCAATCATTTTATATATTTAAAAAAAAAAAAGCAAAAAAAAAAGCAAGCTAAAATGCACAGATGGAAAAGACTTCTGCAACCCTGCAGGTACCACGCGTGTGTGTATGTGTCATTTGCACTCTCAATTATCCTCTAGCTCCCTCCAACACCTACTGTGTATTTCACCCTCTCATCTAAGTGTATTATGTAACACACAGGTCCTGCCCGTGTCAGCGGCACACAATGCGTTCCCTCTTCATCAAAACCTGTCTTTGTTGGTGCTGAACAAAAGGTATGTGCGCAAATTGGACTCTGCTAGAAAGGAGGCGTTATTTCAGAGATGTTATTTTGTACGGTGATTGAAGGGTACGACCTTAAAAACATCACTGAGTGTGGGGGCATTTAGTGTGTGCATTTGCTCCTACTAGTTCAGATTTGCTATTACAACATATATACATGCATCTATAAAAAGGTGCTCTGTGATAGGACTAGGATCGCTTTAAAAAGGGGGTGTTTTTTATTAAAAAAAAAAAAAAAACACAACACACACACATCTCTCTCTACATATAAGCAGCCAGGTCACACAGGTTTGTCACAGAAGCCTGAAAGAAAGTGTCCTTCTCTGTAGTGCCAGCACAGGGGAAATTAGAAAATATAAACTTTCACCAAAAACGGCATAGAGTGTCACACAAAATGTCCTATCTACCTAATTTAATTCTCTTACAGTGAACACTGGGCTGAATGTCACCCCCTCCCTGATAGAGAAAGGTGACGGAGGCTTCAGAGTGGGTGAGAGTGAAGCTCATTCATTAAAGGGGTTTCCCACCCAGCCTGCTCACCAACTTAGAGGCTGTACGCTCTGTTCACTTCCTGGTTTTCTCGGTAAATTGGTGGGCAGGGTTTCACGATTATACTACATAGGGTGGGAGAGAAAAACAAACTTATATGCTAAAGGACCAAGAGTCAGCTTGCAATAAACTCAGTTTTAGGTCTGTATTTACATACAGAGGTAATAGACTCCCTGTCTCAGCCCTTATCAGCGAAATTCAATTAGCCGACCTGATAACTGGAAAAGCAGGAGATAAACAGCTCAGAAATACAAGCTCCCATCAAGCACTCAGCACCCCTCCCTTCCTGAGAGCAGTGGGCTACGTCATTTGTCCTAGGCAGAGAGATATGATCATCCCCAGGTCCATGGTTATGGAAACGCAGTGTAAACAATTAAGTGAATAATCTCAGATAACAGCCAAACAAAGCAGTTTTGCTGAAGCAATGTATTTAGGAAAAGTCTTGAATCCACATAAGATCGCAGTATAGATAGGATCCTTGAGATGGGAAAACCCCTTTAATACATTTGACCACATTTCCATTTAGAAAGGTAAGAAAATGTCCTGACAACCAGACTCTCCTCGCCTGCATTCATAAACAGGACATACATGAGGGTCAGAAATCCCCACCAGTTACAACCATGACACACTTACTTTGGTTATTCCAATTCTTAAAATGCTGGATCACAACTTCTTCTAGTTTCTTTAGCTTTGGATGACTGTAGATAAAAGGTTTCTTGACTTCAGGTCCTGTAATAAACATAGGAGTAGTAGTACTTAATACGGTACTATGCAGACCATAGTGAAGTGAGGTAAAGGGAATCTGTCAGCAGGAAAACCAGTATCAGTAACTAATGACAGTACATTGTAGGGCTACTTCTACACTTTCCAAAGATGCCTTTCTTATTCTGTATTGTGGCTTCATTTTCATGAAAATCATTATTCTAATGCATATTACCTGAAAAGAGCTTTAGGGGCATTTCTTCTCATGCTGGAGCTTCTCCCTTGGCTCTACATAACCGCCCTATTCCTTTGGTACTCCTTCTGGAAACTTAGACATTTCCAACTGGACTTGTGATTCCCCTTGTCAAGACAGTGTCTCTATAAAGTCTGGCACTGTCTGACATTGTCGAATCAGTACAGAGTATGTAAGGTGCACCCCCAACTAGATGCCCAGCTGTCTGTTTCTTCATACATTTACAGTATAATGGAGAGGTATACAGAAAAGATGCTGCAGAACTGTAATTTCATGAAGTATACAATATCTAGATATCATAGAAGATATGACAGGTTCTGCTTTCTTCAGGAGGCACCACCAGGAATCACAAGAGTTTATTGTATACTGGCAGATGCACGAGGCCAGAATTTCACAAGATGGGCATTTAATGGTATATCTGATAGAAACAACTATAATGGCTAACACAGTACAAAAGTAAGACACTCCTCCTAGTTATCCTTAAGGCTAAGGCCCCACGGAACGTCCCACAGCAATAAAACTGCGATGGCAATACATCGCGGTTCTTCTCGCAAGGCTTTAAACAGAAAGTTCACGGAGTTTTCCTCTGCGGACTTTCTGTTGCAATTATACCTACGGGGAAGCAGTCAGCGTTTCCGTAGGTATAATTGACATGTTACAATTTTCAAAACTGCTCCAGTTTTGGAAATTGCGGCATGTCCGCACGGCTGTTTTTACCGCAAAGTGGGCATGGGATTCGCTAGAATCCCATCCACTTTGCCTGTACTGTAAAATGCCGCAATTTTTCCCGTGGCGTTTCCACCTCAAGCAAATCACGGCGTTTCCATCCCTTGGGGCCCCAGTCTTATAGTCAAAACCAGAACTTCCCTCTAAACCTTTCAGATCTTGTTTGAAGTCCCATAGTCTTTGGTAAGACAACATAACACAGTATGACAATCTCTTAATAAGAATGCCAGGATCAAAGCGCAATTTTCTATAATGTCAGGAAAGCTGATCATGTATGGAGATTAACTGCAGAGATTTCCACTGCAGTGAGGTATACATGTATAGGATCAAGTCTATGCACATAGCTGGATTTAAACCAGATTAACCCACAATGTAAAGACTTGTAAATTGCTGATTTAAAGGGCAGAGTTTTTTAGAACGGAGAGCTAATGTATAACATAGTACTTGCAGGTCATGTCATACAGGGTTAACAATTCAGACAGGAAATTAAATTATAATGTGCCCTTTCAGATTTTATATGTATGGCGAGAATCTACCTTGATAGCGAGGGTCAGCAACTTTCTGCACTCCAGACATTGGAAAACTACAACTCCCAGTATGCTCTATTCACTTCTAAAGGAGTTCCAAGAACATATGAGCAAGAGTGCATGTTGGATTTCTTAACAGCTAGATGGCTGAAGACTGCTGACCCCTGCATTATAGAATTGATTCTAGGGTGAAAGCATCTCTGTACATACAACCCCTGACAGAGCCTGTGCAGCATCACAAAGGAAGTCAGCCACTGAGTGTTGTGCTCTTGGTATGATCAGATTCTTTTGGCTTTGATCAATTGTGCAGTTTGCGCAATAATTTTCTGCCTTGTGTGGAATACTTTCGGCTTCATACATACCATTACCAGAAGAAAACATTGACTCCAGATTCTGGTAAAGATTCATAAAGTCAGCATTTCTGCCAAGCTCATTTCTTGCCCGATTAATACCTAAAACACACACAGAAAAAGAAAAATACTAACCAACTGGAAATGATTATAGATTCAAAAAGTCCATTGTGTCCCAAAATTCCAGAAAATGGAGAAAGGTGTGTGTCAGTTCCTGACTGACACCATCCACCTAACCTAATAGAGCCTAAATAGCATATCAGGCACCAAAACTGACAGCACTTATTGCTCAGGAATGGTGGGAGCTAGAGAAAAAAAGAAAAAAAAAAAAAAGAAAACTATGCCAGAATCAGTGGAGGGGCACCTATAAAAAGATGCAAAGAACTTGACTGAGGTGGTGAAAGGTCCACTTTAAGATCTGTTTATTTTTATGTAGAGCTTCAATTCTGCTGTATAAAGTGGAATAAATACAACTCTGCCACCAGTATGAGAAGTATCACATACAGATTTATTATGGAGTTCAATGTGCTTCTTTGAGCTATGTAAAGTACAATAACATACACTCACCTTTAGAACCATCCATTATAGAGCGCAGGTAGTAGAACAGAGAACGCGTTCCCATCTGCAACAGCAGCTCATAGCCATGATACAGACTTATACAAAGAGCAAAATCTCCCTCCACCACTCCCATCTGAGCCCCCTGTATAAAACATAAGAAGCATACGGAGTACATTGTGTAATAATATGGCCGTACACATATAGCTACAACACACCAATCCAGCAGCCATTACTTTATCTATTATCAGGTGGACCATGACCTATCCAGGGAAGCCCATCTAATCACCACAAGGGGACAGCACAGCTATTCATTGAACACTTACTATTATATTGGAAGGTGGGTTCTTTCTGAACTGATCTCGGGACAGAATGATTTGATATTTTGTTAGGTTGGGAATTTCTCTCCGAGCCAGCACATTGCTTTGTATGAGACGGCTGGCAAATGTCTCCAGAACCTGCAGTAAAAATAGAAAATGTACATTAATTTTACAAAAGAGGAAATGAACATGGAAAGCAACATAACTGAAGAATAAGACAGGTATCCCAGATAAGACACCACTATGAATATTGTTTCTTTTCATAATAGAGGAGAGCAGCTACACAGGATTTCTCTCTTGAAGACCTAGAACACTTGTGTATTACATAAGTATAACAGTTGTGTATAACAGTTCGCTGATTTCATTACTTCCCTTCCCCTGTGGAGGCGCTGCAGGATAACTACACACTTGCTGTCATGTTTCCCCCAAAGATTACAACTGATTGCTGGAGGTAAAAGACCTTTAATATAACCCCTTATAACCAGGAAAATAAAAAGTTCTACACTTCTTTATTGCTTCCATTATCAAGATCTTTGCATACTTTTACTAAAACAATCTTATTCACATCCAGAGTCTTAAAGACTCTATTATATAAATTTAATTTAACTAGCCTCTGCTTGCAACTTTGTCTGCGTGTTGTTTGTGTCGATGATCTGCCTATATTCAGCAAATTGCCGCCGTTGATGGTTTGCCTGCTCCAGCGTTTCAGCAGCTCTTAAGCTGTCCTGCTGTAGAACTTGTTCTCATGCCGTGCCTGTGATTGTTCTAGCATCTCAGAAGCTCGCAGGGACGCCATATAATGAGTGTTTTGTTGGCGTTGATGATCCGCCTGCTCTGGCGTTTCGGCAGCTGTCAAGCTTGCCTGCCACTGAACTCATTCCTCGCACTGTCCCCATGATTGTTCTGGCATCTCAGCAAGTGAAATCACAGATACGTTCACCTGCAGCACACCCAATGTAGTGTATTTGATAATGTGCATCAAATGTTCCACTGAAAATCTGTATGTTGGAGAGACCGGACAGCAGCTTAGAATGCGTATGAATTCACATCGCCATACAATAAGAGAACGAAGAGTTGACCTTCCTGTATCAAAGCATTTTTGTAATGAGGATCACCGATCACATGAAAGTTTTGGTTTTGGGAGGGAATTTCAAATCAAAGAGAGAACAATGCATTCATGAGTGTAAATTTATGACCCTGCTTCAAACACTGGAGGGGGGGGGGCTAAATTTGTCACATGGTTTAATGTCATTTTACAGAAATCACTGACCTGAGACCCTGAGAACTGATAAGGACCTGTAAGTGTTTACATTGTTTCTACCAATTAATAACAATCCTCTACCCCCCCTCCTCCTGGAATTCTATCCCTATGTATCCTTTTGTACATAAATACGCATCCTTCAGAAATGGTTTTAAATTTACTTGAGAAAGAAGCCGAGAGTTCCGAAACGTTGTAATCTGTCATCATTATTAGTTAGCCATTAAAAAGGTATCAACTACTGAAGACTATCAAGTTTTTTTGTTTTTTTTTAATAAAGTACAGTCAGAAGAAGAGGGAAAAGAAGGAACAAAGTAATACATGAGCGCTGAATCAGACTACAGAGGGTTTGTTCGTAGTCTGTAACCATGGAAATACAGGTTTGACAAGGAGCCATAGACACCAAATGGATTCGTAAGTAAGAGTACTAGTAACCTCATTTCTTGCTTTAAGACGACTGGTAAAATGTGCATGGCCTCTGAAACTGAACAGAAGTGGTCATGCTCACAGAGTCGTAATCTTCATTCACCGCTATTGCTGAAGTTAGTTTTATATTTTGTATGTTTGAGAGGGTCGTCACCAAAAACTCTCAAAAGACAAAATTGACTCTGTTTGGGCTTCAGTCTGAAGTAGGCATTGTAAAAAGTGTTTAAATTCGCAGATTACCTTCAAAAACCTTACATTGAATGAGAGTAAGAAGCATTTTTAATGTCACTTGCATCAGTCATAACAGACTCTTCGAGAAAAAAATATACTTAAAAGGGAAGATCGCGTATAAAAATATAATAAATAAAACCGTCCCCTCTTCTGTCAGACAAGGCTATATACTACACAGGCGTCCCAACATTTGAATGGATGCCATGTAATACTACGTTTTCCAGCAGTGGATACTATGACAGATGAAATGCTGCAATGCAATGATTTAATGGCAGGAAGGAAAGGATTTTACTTTAAATTTGGAGAATTGGGGAGGTAAGGGTCCTGTAAGAGCAGAGACTATTACCATAGATTCTTCAGTGTTGTGTGTGCTCTTGACTATACATAATTTGATGTTCCTTCATTACAGCAGGAAATAAGTGTACTGCAAGCCAAAAAAAAAAAAAAATGGTCGATTACATAAGGGAAGGGTCCTTATAGTCTTCAGAAAGAGGTTTGTAAACTATTTACTGCACCAAACCACTATATATATTAAAAAAAAAAAAAAAAAAAAAAAAAACTCACAACCAACCACATATACCAGCACAAACAAATATAACTCATGACCATAAACCTGGTCACATCCATATGTTCCACTGAAATGAGGATCTTCTCGAGAAAAACAAATGGTATCAAAATAGCTGAAACATCATTACTACTGGCAAGTAACCTCAAATGACAGGGCTAAAGGAATCAGTGGGGCAGCACCTACTGAAGGATACAGAAAATTGGACTTGGTGGAGGCGCTGAAAGGTCCTTCTTTTTAAAGGGGCTCAATCAGCAAAATTATGCTAATAGAACCCCACATATGCGTGAATAGCCTTTAAAAAGGCTATTCAGGCACCGTAAATGTTATATTAAACCCCGGTCCTGTTTTTAAATAAAAGCATTAAAACATATATGCTAATCGTACCTGAACGTGCACCATGGGTGGGGATGCACGATACTACGTCATCTTCTGTCACGCCTACCACTTCTGTCTTCTTGTAGTTTCGCCCTCTGGTTCCATGTCTTCTTCCGCCTTCTTGTCTTCAAATCCCACGCCTGCATAGTAGCGCTTCCCTCCGGAGCACTACTGCGCAAGCTCACTTGCCAGTCCCCATAGAACTACACGAGCGAATTGCACGCTCGCAACTGCCATTAAGTAAAATGGTGAGTGAGCCTACGCAGTAGCGATCCGGAGGGAAGCGCTACTACGCAGACGCGAGATTTGAAGACCTCAAGCCGGAAGAAGACCAATAGGAAGCCGGCAGAAGAGACGGGACCAGAGGGCGTCGCTCCAAGAAGACAGAAGAGGCAGGCGTGCCCGAAGATGACGCAGCATCGTGCATCACCGCCCCCTGGTGCACGTTCGGTAAGATTTGCATATATGTTTTTATGCTTTTATTTAAAAACGGGACCAGGGGTTAATATAACATTTACGGTGCCTGAATAGCCTTTTCGCAGGTGCGGGTTTTTTTAGTCTAGTTTTACTGTGGTGCTTATTTAGGATGTTGGCGCACCTCCTTGTTAAAGGTTGTGCACGTTATTTGGCCATGTGCACCTTGCCCCTTTTTTGGTGAAAAAGGCGCAATTGTTAAAAAACAAAAAACTGTGCAATTGCTCCTTTTTAATGCTTTCTAACATGACCGGGCTCTTCTACACTCCCCATTTACTGGTGTGCATTTTCTCCTTTTTTTTGCCCCTTTTTAAAAAGGCAAAAGTCATAAATACAGCCTGAAAATGGTCATGTAGATAAGATAAAATCGTCCTTTAATAGTCCGCCATGGGGAAATTCAGTGTGTTACAGTAACCTGGATAATATATTACAAGAAAGAACACATACAAGGTCAGAATAGCATATAGAAAAGACACTAGGAGTCATAGCAGCATGATAATATGGATACAGGATAATAACAGTAATCTATTACTGAAGGAGACACACAAGCTCAGAATAGCAGAAAGGGGAAAGATACTAGGAGTCATAGCAGCTAAAGAAAAAAGAAAAAAGACTTCAGGATCACTTAGTTCTGTGTGTGGAGTGATCTTCGCTTAGCCTGTTGATTATGTAGCCTGACCGCGGATGGGAGGCCACTCCCCCTTTTCTTGCTAAAAAGCAAAAATAGCAAGGGCAGCATAACATCTATAGTATAGATTCTATACTATCTCGCAGTCCCGCTATAATTTAGTTCTACGACTAGGGGAAATAGATGCTATATGAACTGCAGAGATGTTCCCCATAGAAACAATGGGAGGCAGACCACAGACTTTTTTCCAGATACCACTGCAATTTTTTTTTCTCCTAGTTCCCCCTGATATCAGAACCAGGAAAGTTCCATGACCATCATGTTGTCGCAGGACCTAACCAAAGATGAGGGTTGTACATATCACTTTAAACAATGCAATATCTAAAACGTTCCATTTCCCTGAAAAGCAAAAAGTCTTCAAAAGCACAATTTCCTTTTGGCCGGTATAATCAAAAGGCCACAAAGTGACTGACCATGTAGATTGGACGTGGCAGCTCTAGCCCATATTTACATGTATTGTCTACTCTAGCCCTTCACATTATATAAACCTTGTGAGAGAAGGCACATGATGGAGCCATTAGGAGATGAAAAGTGCTGTCCCCGATTAAAAAGAGAACATTGCGGATTGCTTCTTACATAAACACCTATTCATTTTTACTGCCCAAGTCTTCGCAGTAGCCAATTTAATATCTTAAATGGGTCCTTGAATCCCACAATTATGTCACAACAGTCGCCGACATGCAACTTTATAGTTTATCTGCTCTATAGGATAAAGGACAGATTAATTTTGTTATGTGCGATTACACGGAGTGGGGGCAGCGCAATCCAATCCTCCTACACATGTCAGTGGCGGGCGAGTAACACAATCTATGTGAACCAGTAAACATAACCTACTTTCTAACCTCTTACCTTGATACATCTGTCTGCGAATGACTGGGTCACATAGTTTAAAAAATAAATGACTCCCTTTCTCTGTCATTGAGCTGATTTTTGTTAAAGTGTGCCAATAATGTACATAGGGCAGATTGATTAGATTCGCTGCCACATGGGGTTGTGAATGGCGCCATAATTTCCGCTATATTTCATTACTAGCTGCGTCCAGGCTTTACTGTTATCGCACAGACAATAATGAGCTATAGCCGTCATTATGTTTGTCACCAGGGTGATACATATTATAACAGTAACACGGACATATTCAGGTGACCCCGACCTAACGCCTTTTTCCCCTCATGAAAATTCATGCATATGTTGCAGAGATATTCATTTATTTCACAATATGCAAATGAGCAATCTGGATCAGAGGATGACAAAACTGCTACACCCCATACTGCTCTAACAGGCTGGTGCAAATGGGAGAACACGGACTAGGCGAGATTTCAGAATAGCTCCCTGGCTCCTGTCACTCAAAGAAGAGGAGGGAAGGAAGGATTCAAGCAGTATAGGGAATAGTTTGGAGCAACTTGGTGCTCTAGATAGCTCATTTGTATATTGTGAAATAAATTAATTTCTCGGTTACAGAAGCACAGTCCCCTGTAAAGCTCCTGGCAGTCGATACACGGGATCCTTGTTGGGTGCAGACACTGCATCGGTATTAACATATACACTCACCGGCCACTTTATTAGGTACACCATGCTAGTAGCGGGTTGGACCCCCTTTTGCCTTCAGAACTGCCTCAATTCTTCGTGGCATAGATTCAACAAGGTGCTGGAAGCATTCCTCAGAGATTTTGGTCCATATTGACATGATGGCATCACACAGTTGCCGCAGATTTGTCGGCTGCACATCCATGATGCGAATCTCCCGTTCCACCACATCCCAAAGATGCTCTATTGGATTGAGATCTGGTGACTGTGGAGGCCATTGGAGTACAGTGAACTCATTGTCATGTTCAAGAAACCAGTCTGAGATGATTCCAGCTTTATGACATGGCGCATTATCCTGCTGAAAGTAGCCATCAGATGTTGGGTACATTGTGGTCATAAAGGGATGGACATGGTCAGCAACAATACTCAGGTAGGCTTTGGCGTTGCAACGATGCTCAATTGGTACCAAGGGGCCCAAAGAGTGCCAAGAAAATATTCCCCACACCATGACACCACCACCACCAGCCTGAACCGTTGATACAAGGCAGGATGGATCCATGCTTTCATGTTGTTGACGCCAAATTCTGACCCTACCATCCGAATGTCGCAGCAGAAATCGAGACTCATCAGACCAGGCAATGTTTTTCCAATCTTCAATTGTCCAATTTCGATGAGCTTGCGCAAATTGTAGCCTCAGTTTCCTGTTCTTAGCTGAAAGGAGTGGCACCCGGTGTGGTCTTCTGCTGCTGTAGCCCATCTGCCTCAAAGTTCGACGTACTGTGCGTTCAGAGATGCTCTTCTGGCTACCTTGGTTGTAACGGGTGGCTATTTGAGTCACTGTTGCCTTTCTATCAGCTCGAACCAGTCTGGCCATTCTCCTCTGACCTCTGGCATCAACAACGCATTTCCGCCCACAGAACTGCCGCTCACTGGATGTTTTTTCTTTTTCGGACCATTCTCTGTAAACCCTAGAGATGGTTGTGCGTGAAAATCCCAGTAGATCAGCAGTTTCTGAAATACTCAGACCAGCCCTTCTGGCACCAACAACCATGCCACGTTCAAAGGCACTCAAATCACCTTTCTTCCCCATACTGATGCTCGGTTTGAACTGCAGGAGATTGTCTTGACCATGTCTACATGCCTAAATGCACTGAGTTGCCGCCATGTGATTGGCTGATTAGAAATTAAGTGTTAACGAGCAGTTGGACAGTTGTACCTAATAAAGTGGCCAGTGAGTGTATACAGATAGTTGTGTGGAGTGGCTGATAGATAACATGTATAATATTTATCAACTCTTTATGGTACATGTGCTACAAACAAGTGTCCAATAGTTAGTTCTCAGAATCCCCTTCTGTATTTTGGTGGTTGTAGGTCCTCTGGCGCCAACTAATGGACATTTGTTGGTAGCACATATACCATAGAGATAATCATCCTATAGGCTTCGGCTCCATCAGCCACTCCTCACATATCTGTATCTGGTTTTTGTTTTGTTTGCTTTTTTTTAATAATTTGTGCCTTTACATTGAAGAACAATAGTAATGATTTTTTTTGGACAATGAGTTTAATGTGTTGTATTTGTGTACACACATCTGCACATTTATTTACCCATCAGCCACCTGCTATTTTCCTTCCCTTTTGTCTTTTATTGTTGTATTTTCAATGTAATAACCCAATGAAATGCTTTTAAGTATAAAACACGTTTTAGCCCCAATAACCCACTGTTCAAACTATAGATTGTCCCAGTGCATCTCTGTGAAAAGCGCCATACAGCACACAGCTTTCCCAGGATTGGATCCTTTTGATGCTAGAGAACTTTGGGTTTGAGTATTGGTCCGCAACTACTTTTGTTACCCTATCAAAGCTCCTTACGCTAGGTTTACATTAGCGTTCAGGTTTCTGTTCTTCAGGTCCACTCTGTGAACTAAAAAACAGAAACTCTATCCGCTTAAAAAAGGTTACTCATTTATAAGCTATAATTGGGTCCGCCGGGTTTCCAACTGAAATAAGCAGAGAGAAATATCCTGCTTTCACAACTTTGCTCTTTACATATTTTTAGTGCAATGGCGGTCGGAGTCCCTAAACGTTAGTATCACCACAGCCTTAGGTCTAATGGTCAGGTGTCCCAATATTTTGGTCCATATTGTATACATAGATTCTGCCACGCAACACATACTTGTGTCGGTTTCCAATCTGTCACGGAATACGTCATTCAGTATTACATTTTTATTACATTTATTGCCAGAAATCTACAACAAATTTGCCAGTACAGAATGCTGATACTAGGTCCATTCCTCTTCTCATAGTCCCATACCTTCCTCTTACCATATACTAACACAGTTGCCATATCTAATTGACTCATTTATGGCCGTATAACCCTTCTCAACTCACAACATCCACTTTTATTATATGTTCACTTGGTGACACAAATCTCAGCCACCTAGACTGCTTTCTCTATCTAACAGCCATTAAATGGAACCAGTCAGGCCATTGAGGACCCCCAACCAGTACCAGCAGCTCCCGCATACAATGCAAGCCCACGTCTCACTTGCCCTCTGCCACATAAGATATATCACCTGTTAGGATCACATCTTCCATCTTGTATTCTGTCAGCCATTTTGTAAGCTTTTTCTTATATAAGCTTCATAAGGATGTCTGTTTAGAGTTTAAGAGACCCCTTTAGGGGATAAGGTGTGTGGAATGTTGATGGTTGGGTTGTAACTCCTTATCTGTTTGTGGTGAGAATCTCATAACAGGTTCTATAACCAGTTGACCCTTAGCCACAAACCGGACTGGACAGATAGCATGTGATCATTATCTCTCGTGCTGTGATATATACATCTAGAATTAGTGTAAGATGTTGGTTTACACATAAATATTGTAAATTCTTCTGTATGTCATGAGAAAGGTCATCCCAGGTTGGAGTATAGTAATGAGATGCAGAACTTATCCAATAGTCATGTGCCACAGCTTATGTATAACCAATCGGGTCAAAGTCCAACCTGCTTATGTTTGTATAAATGCTAACTTTCTGTAACAATGAATCAGAATCCATTTTGATACACGACCACCATGTGTCTTCATGATTCTCCAGGCTAAAAGATGGCGGAGGCCGATCTTGGCCTGTTAATTAATTTTCCTTTACAGACAGCATATCTCTGGGGTATTATGATTTGACCTCAACACACCGTTCTTAATAGAAAATGGTAGGCAGAGACCCTATTCCAGATTTTGCACTGGTGCCCACGAGCTTCCATCTACACTTCGAGTATAGAATTTTCATCTGCCCAAAATCATTTCTATGCAGAAGCCAAAGCAGAAGGGAAAGCAAGGAAATCTGAGCTATGTGCTTTGCAGAAATGTGAATGGCCTATAAAAAATTACTTTTTCTAGCCCAACAGTAACATTTCTCAGACATTTTAGAAGCCACTTAAATATTGTAATGGTGTGTGAACACAAGGAAGACTATGGTGCAGAAATATCGGAGGCTGAAAGACAGTTCCAATCAGATGAATAGGGTTGTTTTAGAGACCAGCAAATGGATTTTTAGTTGCATTCTGGCACAAAATCTGATGTGTGGGAATATACAGTTTGCCAGGAGTATTCCTCACCAATCCCTGTCTACAGGGAATTGTGAACGCTCAACCAATCACTGGCCACACTGGTGATCCACTGCAGTCAGTGTATGGATAAGGAGCAGATCCATTTACATGTAACAACTATCACCCAGATAACCTCATTCAGACCTTAGTGCATTTGGCTGCTTATACTCCTAGCCTTATATAAAAGGACCTTTCATCACCTCTCCCTATGATAAAAAGGCATAGGCGACACATGGATTACATCCGAGTGACGCTTGTGCCTCCACGGACTCATTCATTTCATCTAGTGAGCTTGGACTTAAGACCCCAGGACAGGTCTTTTACCTCTCCATTTTACTCACTTCCGCATACACGTGGCCATGATAAAACAATGTCTATGGGACCATATAGAGAATGGGTCAGTGGGCTAGCTATGATAAATAGAGCTAGCTCACTGACAAAGCATAGACCCTTAGTTCCGGCACTCAATGTTCTAGTTACACTTTCTGTCAAGTGGGCGGTCCCAGGCTACCTGTGCTAGCCCAGCAATACCCACCTCAAAGAGCCTTTTTAGCATACTGGGTGCTGAAAATGGTGGACTGTTCATGAACTCGAGAGAAAAAATTCCAACTGCTGGAATTAGTGGGGTGAAGCTTATTAAAGGATAGAAATAGTTGGAACAGTTGCTCCTCCCGAGCCCCCTACACATATGCATGTTCTCGTGATAAAGTGATACACTGCGAAACGCCTAATGTGGAGTCCAAGGGGGCAGAGCATGATCAAAACAGAAGTCACACTCCACGCCCTTTAGGCCCTGCACCAAGCATAAAACTTAGTCTGAAAAAGAACCAGATTTATTACAGTGTCTCAGGATGTATAAGAAACCTGATGCATCTTAGTTTATACCACTTATTACTCTGATCCAGTCTTTTATGCCAATTTTAGAATGCAACAGGTGCACACAATGTTACGTCTTAAGCAGTGCCCCTGGCACTTAACCTATACCCCTTATTAAGCTAGTCGGAAAAAAATGTGTAAAAGTAATATGCCAAAAATGCGCCTGTAAAGGCCTGTAAGAAAGAATCAACACATTATCTGCATATTTTTCCCGAAGGCCCCGTGTCAGGTTTTTCACAAATGTGGGCCTGGGAAGATTGCATAGTTACGTTAGTCATATACCATAGTATACTTGAAAAAACACCTTTGGCAGCCCCTCATCCATTATTTATTACACCCCAAGGCTATAGCATGGGACCCCTGCCATCTGTAAGTCTCTGCTAGCCTCTCAAGTGACTATAGGGACCACCGTGGCCTGTGACTGGTCCTCAGAGGTCACAGGGCGTAATTATACTATGAGCCATAACCCCTTTTGACGACTGAGGCCCAGTCGCTATTTATAATCTGAGGGTCTGAGGAGAAATGGTAGTTTGTGGGGTCGCCAGCCCAATATGGGGGGATAGGGTGACTCTTACTGCAGCGTATACTCCTGGGGATAACAGGGCACACTCAGGGGGGTACATATACCACTGACCTATAGGTTTCTTTCTTACAGTTTCCTTCCTTCTGGCAGTCATCTCATTTGCATAAATTGTTCATTAAAAGAGCTTTCAGTCAGTATCCAATATGGCACATATTCTCCCTAATGGATGGGCGAGACTGACGCCCTAAGGTGTCCAGCTAACTCTGATGAACCAGGAAACCGCAGCATAATCCATTGTCTATTCTCCATCTGAGGACAGCAATGACACTTCCTGACACAGATACATCTGACAATATCCTTGGTTAACAAACTTGGGCTAGATTCAGACATGCAGCTTTATGACCCAAAGCTGGGTGTGAAAATAAAAGGAACAGGAAACGTAACAGTGAAAGACTTTCATGATTTCCACGCCTGAGACTCGCTCATGTGAATAAGCCCTTCTACCTCTGGATCCATTTCTGGCTTGGACTCTGCATGTGTTCTTCCCGCCTTATAGTGATCATACTAGGTCACATTACCTTTGACTTCACATGGCACGTTAGGTAAAACTTACACCATTATACTTCAGAGAGCTAGACACAAACAATGCAGCCTCTATGATAAATTCAGCTCCACTACACTGGTAGGTGTACTATCTGCAGGGATCTGGCATGGACAGAGTTAAGTGCAGTTGACAGCGCTCTCCTCCCCCCATCTGACAGAGCATGTGTCTGTATTTGCCTCTCCCCTCCCTCAAGGGCTTCCTGCACGCCTCCTCTAAAGCTCAGCTTTTAAAAGCAGCAGCAGAGAGCCGCAGCAGCCACGCTCAGCTCCGCTAAAGTCCTGGTAGTGATCGGGTGAGACAGCGGGTATATTATACCCTTGTCCTAGTCAGGGCACTGCCGCCAGCTACTTCCCACAAAAAAGTGCACACAACTTTGCCTTGACCACTGTTGGTTCAGCTGCTCTGCACTGCTGCATTCTGGGAAATTTCAGCTTTCCACATACAGCTCTGGCAAAGTTTTGACTGGTAAAGTCTAGATGGGGCTCACCCAGTCACTATAGCAGTGCCACCACCGCCATAATAATTCTATAGTTAGGTCACATACTTAGCCACGGTTTTGTATCCTAGACAGGATCTATATAGAAAGTTCTAAGCTTTAGATAGAGAAGTTCTAGACTGGATTCCGGTGGCAGGCTTCCCAGCATAGTTTTGGGTTCTAGATAGACTAAAATGCAGCGTGAACGTTGTAGGATGAGCGGAGGGGTGCAGGAGCCCACTGCGGCCGGGCTCATCACTCTAGACGACTTGGACAACATGACGGATGAGCTGGGGTCTGATTCTGCATATAACAGTAACGGGAGCATTGAGGAAGAAGCCGAACCCATGGAAGATGGGGAACAGGACCGGCTACTCAACTACTGGCAAACCGTGGCAAGAGGACATCAAGTTGAGGTGCCAAATGGTAAGAACCATGGTTCAGAATCTTTGTTGATATACAAAATAATTACATGATAAAGACCCAAAGGTTCTAACAATATCTGCTTTAGTTTGTAGGGTTGCCCAAAAAGCCCCACAGACTATAGACAATGATATATCTCTGAATATATTTTACCATCATAACACTGTTGGTACATATAGCTTTACTTATCCAGAGTTTCATGCATAGCAGAACTACAGTGATGACTGACACCACTTTGACAGCCAGAACAGTAGGAACGAGCAACAGAGCACCAAGGTCTATGGAAAGCTGGGTGGCAGCATTAGGAAACTGGAATGAATAGAGTAAGCATCTGGCACCATCTATTGTTACTATATAGCTGACGCACATAAAACGAGATGTTATACTCGTACTAACTTTTCGATAGTTAATCGAGGACTCTGCACATTTCCTATTTGTGTATCAGTTCCTTACCCCTTAAAGCTTCCTTCTTACAGTCAGTGAATGAAAATACTATGCTCTCAAACCTGTACAGGGTAAAAAGTATCGCAGCTGATGGTTTGCAACTATTGTATCCAGTCTACTCAATACTCTGCACACTAGACAGGAGACTCCAGGCTGATGTTTTTTCCTACACTGATACACTGTAGCAAACCATCAGGGCAGGACATCTGTGCTCTCACAGAAGAGAAGAAACAATGTAACTGTGTGACCAGCCTTCAGAGTCTGGATGTAAGAAAGTTTCTATTTCACGGATATGCCTTCAGTTGTCAGGGTATACTGGGAGTTGAAGTATTCCAACAGCTGGATAGCCATACTGGGGAGAACTGTGCCATAAAACAAGACCCTTGCTGTGGAACATCTTCAGTGCCAGGGGTGAGGGCATCATCCCCCAGCACACACTTAAGTCTATTAACAAAGGATTTACATCATAGAGCTTATTCACTCTGCGCTGCGGCCATGAGCAGAAGTGACAGCCGTCCTTGCTTGTGAGGAGGATAAAGCTTCTGTCTCCTGCACCCAACAGTTAGGGCAGATATAAGTAGTGGCTGTAATGGGATTCTTTTTTTTCCCAGCCCTACAGTTAGACCCAATCTCTAATTCCCCTTTATGTTACATTTACAGGAACCTGGAAAGCTGAGTTATGAGGGGATATTTAGCGAAGTCCTCTGTACCTGCCTATGACATGGAGAAATCATTCTATTAGATACTGTAAAGCCATGGAGGGAAATGACTGATGCCCCCATCCCCCCAACTCTGGAGCTTCATGTCCCAGACAAGAAATTCCAGCTCTCTCAGCTTCCTGGATCCTTAAGACATAACCCAGCTTCCAAGTAGACATTCACTTTGGAGAAGAGCAAAAAACTTTAACATTAGATTTCAATTGGTTCAGCACTATAGTTTTATGGTTAAGCAGCCTTAGACATTTCACCTGATAGCCTATTATACTAAGTGTCCAAGTATGCATGTACGGGCAGCATAAGGAAGGTATTCATCTGATGTCTGTATGCCAAAACTTCTCATCCCTTCCTATAGTGCACTATAATAATAACTGCATCATACAGCGTAATGTCAGATTACAGTCTCATGAAGATTTACATATGCACAAACATGATGGACATTAAAAGAGCTAGAAGACTAGAATAGTACAACGCAAGGAAGATGCTAAGGACATATTGTACAATCCGCCTACAGTAGCAGGGGAAAAAAAAATGAATTTTTTGTTTAATGATAAAAAAGCCAGATTACTTCAGAGAACAATTTTCTTTTAGGAAACTACAACCCTCAGACAGACAAACCAACTCTGCTTTAAAAATGGCACTCCAGGCTAACAATATGGATGACCCATCCCAATATAAGATCTGTTGGGGTCCAGACCTGCACCGATCAGATGTTCTCAACATCTCTTAGTGAATGAAGTAGGAAGCAGACAGCGCTGTTCTCAGTATAGTGATTAAAATTAGTTACTGCAGTTTAGATAACATTCAAGTGACCTGCATTACCAGAGCTGGCCACTACATAGAACAGTGCTGTCTGCTTCCTTCTCCATTCTCTGACCATACACATTCTGTTCAGTGTTGGTCACCCATCTAGTATGTATGGGAGTCTCCTGACTCTTCCCAGATGATAGGTTTCAGGAAAGAAAAAGGATCAGGTAGTTGAATTTCATTATGTTCAATTCTTTTGTCTAAATGTATGGCAGCAGTTTACTTTCCTTTGCCTACATTACACATGAACACTTAGTCGAGGTAGGGAGGAATAACGTATAAGTGTAGGGACTGGTAGCAGTTCACAACCCGTCCAATCTGTTAACAGACATATGTCCACCACTGATGACAAATTAAAAAAAAAAAAAAAAAAAAAAAAAAAAGTCAGAAGGCGTCTTCAGGTGAAGAGATTTCAGTTCCACCTATCTTTAGATGTGGGCTTCCAGTGAGTCTTCATACACACATCTTCCTCGAAAATGGCAGTAATACTTTAATGTTGTGGTTCTCCAAATCTGATTTAGTGATCAAACTTTCATGGCGTCATGTGTGTGACTGACTACACCGCACAGACACTATGCCAGGCAGTATTTAGAGGACTGGCAGGGGTATAGTTTGCTTGTGGACAATACAGGTCATTGTCATGTAGTTCACCATTACTGCTGCAGGGCAAATAACTACATCTAAATACACCATGATCGTATCATGATCTCACAACAGAGCATTGAGTACTTAGTCCATCTTCTGTGCATCTCTGTGATGGAGAATTAAATGAACTCCATGGGGAATGTGAGTAAGCCTCCAGGATGGTAAATATGTCTATAATGACCTACCCTATATATAGCCGCACGTGTGCCGTCTGGTCTGCATTTAGAACATAACAAGAGGCAGCATCCTGTTCACCATTTCATATGTTTGCTTGCTAGGACACAACCCCCTATACACATTTTGTTACCCCCTGTTATTTCTGCTGCATGACTGAGCTATTACCCAAAGACTTTCCACCACAGCAGGACAGTATATGCAGGCCAGCAGCTCAGTGTGGAATGGTGCTGCCCGGGGGTCTTGTCAGATGAAATGACCACACCTCTAGCAATGAGAGCAAAGCCAAAAAATAGAATAATCTCACTTTTTCGTTTGTGTTACAGTTGCAGGGACAGGCAGGGCACATGATTGACTCTTTCTTCATACAATGGCAGATTGTCTTATGCTTATGATCAGTAAGTGGCTTAGCAGGCCACCAGATATTCAATGGATAAATCGGAAACCCCTTTAAAAAATAACAAAGGCAGTATCAGCCACCATTCACATTAATCCTCTAGTTGCCTCCTGACTGGGATCAGAAGTGGAAAGTTCCTAAGCAGCAGCAGTCAAAAAGAGTGGCAGAGAAGTCCTGGGATACATAGAACCACCAAATGGATGACAATGCCTTACACAGGCCATAATTAGGCCGGGTTCAAACGGGGTTTTTTGGGTCCGGAATTTGACGAGGAGGCCGCCTCAGATTCCGGACCAAAAAAAAGGCACTCCGCTGAAGATTAGGACCAAATGAATGGGCCTAATCGGGAAGAAGTGTCTTCAGGCGGACGTCCGCGGCTGAATCGGCTGCGGAATCCGCCTGAAGGGTCAATTCAAACAGAGGAAAATGATGAGGAATTTGGTGTGGAATTTCAGCCAAATTCCTCACCATTTTCCTCCGTGTGAATGCTTCTTGTTTTCTGCAAGCAAGAACAAACCTTAATCCTTGGCTATTATATAAACAGACTACAGGCTGCCATAAACAGCAGCTTGTATTCACCTACTATATTTGTAGAACAATGTCAAAGAACTGGAATCAATGGCCTCCAACATACAGTATATTCTAAAGATGGGACCAGGACATAGTGTGGCCTCTACCATATGTCTTGGAATTATTAACAATGAACAGAAACTAAATGGTCAAAATTCCGTTTTGATGCCACCTAGCGAAACATGAACAATGACAGTTTCCATCATGGACACTTTCCAAACCTTTTTTTTTTCATAATTCATAAGCAAACAGTTATAGATTTTTCCTGGAAAAGATTCTTTAAATAATAAATTTCCTCCCCATCTGAGCAAAGAGAGAATAGTAAATGAATACTTTTAGCATTACATTCCTTAACCCCGTGTGTGAATTGAGTCTTTAGGAATTCTTTTGCATAAAACCCAGCTGGTTCAGTCAGAGAACACTTCTCGGACCTAGCTGTCAATTCAGCGGTGAGCGTGAAGCGCGGATAGCACTTGGGAGATGCCATTCAGTGCATTCAGTGACCTTGTATGTTGATCCTGTGGTTGAGGAGCGTGCAGGCCCTGAATTACAAGCCCAGGAAGCTGCTTCGTGTGCCAGCTGCTACAATAAGAGGATTTGAGAAAATCACAGAAAATCTCTTTGCTGTGTATTAAAGTGAACAATACACTTCAATCCCGTCCTTACTTCTATATGAAATCTTATAGTATTATCTGATGAGGTTTGTAAGGAGTCACAATATATTAAGACTCAAACCTGGGAATGTACTGTATGTCATACAGGTGAGTGGGAAAAAGTGGCACGGAGCTCTCAGACTGGAAATGCATGGAAATCCGCAAGTAATATTTCTTTAATCTGGCAGGAAGAGCAA
Source organism: Leptodactylus fuscus (assembly GCF_031893055.1). NCBI lineage: Eukaryota > Metazoa > Chordata > Amphibia > Anura > Leptodactylidae > Leptodactylus > Leptodactylus fuscus. Next base: position 100,288,954 of record NC_134271.1, read on the forward strand.
ATGGGTTCTGGATTATTAGAAGGTGAAAGTTTACTGGTACAGGTAGGGAGCCTTGAAAAATTAAAAACAGCGTCTGATAATCTGGAATTTCCCTTATTCACACCCAAAAGACTAAGCAGGACAACCCAATTATAATAGGAAAACGTGTGTGTGTGTGTGTGTGTGTGTGTGTGTGTGTGTGTGTGTGTGTCCGTCCGTATATATATATATATATATATATATATATATATATATATATATATACACACACACACACACACACACACACACACACACACATATACACACACACACACCGATTTATTTTTGTACATAATTTAGATATGGTTGCCGTACCTAAACACCCATATACTTAGATGTACATATTTGTAGTCATAGTCTAAATATTCTATGATTATTTAATCTAGAGTAGGGGTGCTCAACTACTTTTGGTAAAGGTCCATTAACCAGAGTCCACCATCAGGTGAAGGTCAGAGTTGAACTGAGCTAAATGTGTCAGTATTTACATATAGGTTAATCTATGCCACTACACCCACCTAGTCCTGTCCATACTTTTTGCTCCCGCTCAATTCCACCCCATCCCTTTTTGCTCCTGTACAATAGTGCCCTCCTCTGTGTACCGCACACAGTGATCATGCCTCCATAGTTCCCCCTCACAGTATACTGGCCTCTCATAGTGACCCCACACATGGTATAATGCCCCCACATTGACCCCTTTATCAACCATGTGCCCACAGGAAACTCTCCATCCTTGCTCTAGCATAATGACAGAAGTCGGGAAAATAACTAATAACCTATTTAAAAATTTAATAATGTATTAATTATTAATAAATTATTTATCCCATACAAGTCCTAGCAGTTGTACAATATAAATTACACCCCCATCTGATAGAAGTGAATGGAATGAGGATCTATAAAACAGACGGCGTACAATGTAAATTGTGAAGAGATCACAGTGCCTGGACTAGAGTCACATAGCTGATCAGCAGGGATCCAGGGTGTTACATACTGTCACACTTGAACACATGGACTAGTAACACCCAGTTTTCATTTATTTATAGATTTCTAGGAACAATAACAGGAACAGCCTGACACAGTGCTATAATAAAATATGTTCCAGCATAATTATTTCATAGGGAATACATCCATTTACTAAACCATACAGATGAGGAGAAGGTCCTCTTTAAGCCATTACGCCTGGGCAGAGTTCATGCATTAATGCTGTACTCCTACAATTATCACGAGGGCCTCATTCATACATCAAAGACAATAACAAAAGTCTAGAGTGTCAGTCTTCACTGTGCTTGAACGTAATAAGAGGCAGCAGGGTGGGGGGAATTGTCCACAGCAGATAGGGGTTCTTACCCAGATGGTACAGTCCACCACCACAGTCACAAGATTTGCGAGAGTAATACTGCTAATACTAATACCCCCTGTAATTTATAATCCAGAAATGCAGGTTTACTGTAACCTGAAGGGCTGAGCTTATCATGTGTACACTGTACCAATGCAAAAGCACATAGTGTGTTTTACAGAATTGCCCAGAAAGTGATGATGATATACATCAGGAATATTTAACTTTAATCTGAGATTAATCTCAATGTAATCTTACTATATGTGCACACGCTAGCATGCACAGAGTCTGTACTTTCATGCATGACTAGGGCACATATACATATATACGCTTGATGAATGTCGATCTGGCAGCTGTAAACACGTGCAGAAGCCCCTGGCAACCATCAATTATTTACATAGTGGAGTATAGATCGTAGATAGATCCATACTATAGAAACAAACATTAACTTTTCAGGCTCAGGAGGATCTGTATAGTGCAACTGGTCCTGATAAACATTAAAACAAAGGAAATGTAACTTAGTGCATCGCTGTTATGAATAGCAAATTCTTATTGCTTTGGTGGCAGAAAATAGCTCTCCATAAATGAGGTTATCCTAGTCCTGACCAACTCAAAGCAGATGGTGGTAGTCCTCAATGTCCTAGCTACTGCTCTAGTGGATACAAGCAAAATGTAAGAGGCCAGGGATTCGATGCTATGGTCTGCCAGTATTGACCGAGGAAGTTCAGAATTGATCTATAGCTCATCCCAGGGAGCGCCATTGTAGCATAGACACAATCCTAGACTGCTGACTGTACATTAACAGTAGGTTTTATGGTGGACCTGCTGGCAATGGCTAATACACTTTACTCTCGTATAAATAAGCGCTTTATAATGTTCAGAAAACATTTCAATAACCTGCTGAATCTGAGAGTGTTAACACCATTTCTAAATCCACAGGAGATACAATTTTCATAGGAGCTCCTAGTAAGAAGGGAGGCAGCTTTTAAGCTTTTAGCACTCATGAATCATATAATTTCCCAGTATGCAAGAAATGTGTGAACACAATTACAACTAAGTAAAAAAAAAAATCAGACAAAATTCTTATAAAAAGCTGTATTACCCATTTACGATGAAACATTGAGTTCTGACCAAGGTATCACTTATGAGCAAATAATCCTGAAAATAAAAGCTGGTTATAATTAATTCTATACTTGTGTATTCCCAAGTCTCTCACTAACTGGGCTTGTGAACAGGCCGGCATTTTACGCTGTATGGCGTTTTTCTATTTGACGTCTGTCGATAGCAGTTTTCACCCTTGAGGGCAAATTCACACGGATACAGCCTCAAAATCCTTACCAAAAAAACGGCTCCCATTGATTTCAATGGTCAGTCGGTCAGTTCTTTTTTCCAGGAGCCATTTTCTGGCTCTCGGAAAAAAAGAAGCGATATGCTCATTCTTTCAGGAGTTGCCTCGTGAGATCCGCCTGAAGACACTCCCTCCCAACTAGGCCTATTCATTTGGGCCTAATCAGGAGCGGAGTGCGCGATTGGATGCCAGTTACAGCTACCCATATTTTGGTCCGGAACTTGAGGTGGCCTCTGCCTCAGGTTCCGGACCAAAATACCCTGTATGAACTTGCCCTAACAGTTGTTGAACCTTGACAAGAGGAGGACATAGAAAGGGTTGTACAGATCTGGAGGAGCAAAGTGATAAAGGGCTTGCCTGCTTTCTGAAGATATGCTCGACTAGGGAATCTTAAAGGGAACTTTAGTTAATAAGAAAAAACAAATAACATTGGCCCACAATCACATATATGCATCTCAAAAATGTGCTTCAACTTGGCACATTTCTGGTGCACTATGGCACAGCCCAGCCTCTGCACCCCGCTTGATCATGGGCCAGAGTGGGGACACCTCGGCCCACAAGATTTACTATAACTCAGAGAACTGGCATGACATACTACAAATCTATGGCAGTCACTGACTGGTGTACAGCTGCAAGTACTTCTGACAGGAATGAATTAAACCTGGTGTAAGAATCACCAGTCTTCATAAATTCCCCCCCCCCCCCCTTGTGTATGGGTCATTACAATAAAATACAGCCCTACAACACTCACATTACATTGCCTTGATTATAGAGAGAGTTTACTAAGATGTCCAATCACACCAAGCTTAGTGGGCCTGGTCTTTGCCTAGTGCTGACACCTATCCTGTATTACAGTTTTGTTTTGTTTTTACTTTTATTTGCAAATATGTTTTGGGGTGAAACATCGTAATAGAAGAAGATCTGAGCCACAAGAGCCAGTTCTACCACTTATATTGAATAGTGGGGTTGGCAGAGCACCACAAGAACCTCTAAGTCTTGACAGGTAAAGAGAAGGCCCCGGCAAGTATCATTAGAAGACTTACTGTAGTTCCCTCAGCACATAAAACTGACGGATACTTCATAAGGGACCCCCTCTGATATCTACAGATACTTTCAGGACATTTTTTGGCATTGAAGGGTCACAAAGTTTAGGGAGCGCTGCTGTCTCTATGCTATGGAGTCTACCAACAATGAGAGCCATGATTTGTACCTGGCAGAGGGACACAGACACTTGCTTCAGGCTGCAGACAGTACAAGGGTTTCATTACATTAAAACTGCACATAACCACCTGGATCTTGAGGAATGTCTGGAGAACTGGAACAACAAAATAGGCCATGTATGCAAAATAGAAAAAAAATACATGTTCTAAGAAACCTGACATATATGAAGACAGATTTGCAGCTCTACAAACCTTCAATTACAAAAATTAAGGGTCAATAAAGCTTATGAAGATGCCTGAAGGAAAACCGATAATCACAGAGTTCAGATTAAGATAGTAAAGTTAGACGGGTGGGAACGAGGGGTAACATTTCCATGGAGCGGCAACTAATGAAACATATGAGGACTATCACAGGCCTGAGGCTGAAGTGTCATGTAGGTCTGGATGATAGAAAAATACAAAACACCAGACAGACGACTCCACCCATTCTATCAGATAAGATCTGTACAACTGGTAGAGCAGGTTTTATTCCTCTTGACAAAGGATTAGACAGCTAATGAGAGGGCATCCCAAACTTCAGTACAAACCTCAGTGCCCGCCCTCTTTTAAAGTGCATCTCCAGTTATAAAACAACTTTGCATAAATGAGTAGTACACGCTACTACAAGAAATATAATCTTAGAATCTTGTAGTATATCTTAATAAAGAAGAACGTATTAGTCTCAGTTCTCCGAGGAAGAGGCTGCCAAAGAAAACATTCAGACAGTGGCTGCTTCTACGCTCTGCTATTGTGGGTTTTGTTTGTTTGTTTTTATCCCTGTGCTGTAGTATGCTTGTAGCAAAGAGTGTACAGAATGAGACAACTTGATTAAAGGGGCTTTCTGGGGAAAAAATGTTTTTTTGTTTTTTAAAAGGTCTGTTAGTGCTATTAATGGGTTAATAAATGCACCCATATATGTTCAGCAGTGTTCTTAGTGATTTCTGGGTGTTTCTGCTCTCCTGCATTTGTTTACCTAATTCAGCTTCCTGCTATGTAACTTCCTTACTAACCCCTCTCACCTCACCCCCACTTCCTCCCATAACCCCCTGTCTCTCTACCTATCCTGCCCACTACTAGTCCTTCCCTACTTACTCATCCCAACCCCATTATATACTTACCTCTCTCCCTTCCTCCTGCAGGATAGCCTATCCTTCTTTTCTGATTCTGCTGGTGCACGCTATTGTCCCGATGCTGCTATGTGCTCTGCAGCAACAATCCACCTCTACTGCACAGGCGTGAGAGCTGCTCCCACACCTGGGCAGTAGAGGTGAATTAATAGCATCGGGAATGCTGCGAGCGCTGGCAGTCAGAAAACAAAGGAGGAACCATCCTTCAGGAAGAAGCCTGGAAGGAAGATAGGCAAGTATAATCTTAGGGATTAGAATCCATCTTCTGCAAAATGTAGCTTTTCTGGTAGAATGCAATGCAAGAACATGAAGATCCAGCTTGGATACCACTGGTGATAGTCTTCCATCACTAGGCAACTTAGACTCCTTTGGGTACGGACTAAAAATTTTTGCCTTTGCACGTGTAAAGGTTTTTAAATGCAGTAATTCCTAACATTTTTACCATTGGTGAACTGGTCTTTTTTGGAAAATCCTTACATTACCCATCAAAAATATATCTAACTGTACAGGAATCAGTGGGTGGAACTAATGAAAGGATGCAAAGAGTTGGAGTTTATGGAAGCATCTCTTTAAAGCCATTTAGGTTTGGTGAGGAAAGACAGCATAATTTTCCTTAACCACTTCAGTACCGGGCCAATTTGTGGTCCAGGACCAGACACATTTTAGGTTTATTATGTATGTGCGGTTTTGAGGTCTGTAAAATTTTTCTCGTATGTCTTAGTCAACTAATTTTTGCGTCTTTTTTCGGGGACACATAGGGCTTTATTTTTATGTTATTTTTATTTTCAAATGTGTTTTAATTTTTTTTATATCCAGGAAAATATAAACAAAATAGGAGGGAAATTGTGTCTGGTTTTCAATTTATAATTTTTTTTTAATTTAATAACACAAAGTGTCACTGAAAAACTTTATAAAATAGTTTTTCCTCTCCGTTACGGTAATTTTTATTTTGTATGGTGTCGTCAGGGGCGGGGCTATAACCTTTAATAACGGCGTTTTATTAATTTATTTTTTATTATTATTTTATTTACATTTTTTAAAAACTTTTTTATTATATTTTTATTTTATTTTTTTTTCCAGATTGTGTCCCCATAAGGTGATAAAAGACCTTTGGGGACATCTGATCACTTTTTTTTTTGTACTTGAGGCTGATTTCTCCTATAACTGGGGCTGGTACATTTAACCTCAGTTACAGGAGGAATACAGACTCCTGCACCACTGTATACACAGTATGCAGAGCTGATCTGAGTCCTGTAGGACCCAGCAGCTCTGGAAGGACACTGCTCCTGGCGGATCACATGTCCGCCGGGTCAGAGGGCAGCTGAATTATGGCTGCGTCCATAGCCGTGTATACAGCGCTCATTGAGCACTGTATACACAGCGATCAAGAAGGCAGGGGAGGTAATAAATCTGCCCTGTCTTCTCTCTAGGAGCTCCGGCTGAAGTTACAGCCGGCTCCTAGTGAAAGCAGCTACACGATCTCCGTGCAGCTGCTGTGTTCTGCTGGACGTACCGGTACGTCCTGGCAGAACTAGACAACCACTTCCCGGACGTATATAGTCTATGGGCGGTCCAGAAGTGGTTAATTCTTAGAGCTATTTTCTGGAAGTGATCAGTGTGTTTTGGACAGCTTTGTTCCTTCTACCAAGGATATATTAAAAAATTATATAATGTAATTGTCTACAGTACTAAATGAGCTTATGTCATGGCTGGAGAAGTCTCAGAAGGCAGGTAGTCAATAAACCTAGAAATGAGCCAATGAGCTTCTATAAAAAGGCTCAACTTTGTCCTAACGGTCACAATAATATATCCATCCTTGTCACTATTGTACTTATTCCACAATAAAAGAAAACTAATTGGACTTTAATGGAGTGTCAGGGTCTGGGGTTGCTAGGTGGGGTGGCATGGACACAAAAAGTCCAATTTCTTTAGTCCAAAACAAAGGTAGAGTTTATTTTCACTCAAAAAGGTAGTGCAGCAACAAAAGGAAACAATACAAAAATAAATCCCTGCCCGGCTAGGCTCTAACTAAACACAGAATAGGTTACCTCACCTAGAATAACAGAAATGAAAAGCCAGTTGAATCATTCAGGACACAGCTCCAAAAATATGACCTCTCTGTCTGCTCTCCAGCCAAGCTGTGCCAAAATGTTGCTGCTGGAGCAACTTCTTAAGCCTTCTTGACGAGGAGACTCTCTGCAGCCGAGTCGCAGCTGGAACATCCCCAAAGAGTGGACTGGAGGGGGGTGGAATGACAGGTCCCACTACCAACCTACCTGTCATTCCTACAAATCCAGCCCAATACTGAGCATTTACCAAAATGCTCAGCAGACGAAAGTTGTCTGCTGAGAACAAACATTCCTGGAGTTTTCTCATCTCACCCACCTGAGTAGTCTGAGTGAGATGTACACCCCCTCCATTACCTGACCAGCCATCGGCCTATAACTTATACCACAATAAAATAAAACTAATGGGACTTTAATGGAGGTAATATTTCAGGAGCCCATAAAGACACATAACTAATGATTCCCCTAAAAAATTTTAGTTACGTTATGGTACCCACATGTAGATTACCACTACTGCTCGGCAGGGCATGGTGGCATAAACCACCCAAGATTGGGTAGTTTTGATGCAGCTCTCCTGTAGGATTCGGTCATCTACAGTAATGCTACTGTAGATCATAGTGGGTTAGCTGCCAGTGATATCACAGTGGCTAGCTTACTGTGATCACGTCTTTGAACTTGGCCTTAGGATCTGTTTTTGTGTACAGTTTTAGTAAACTGCACAAATAATGTGACTTAGGAGAAACCTCTTTAGGGCTACCATTTGCCTAATTTCACTCCTCCAAGCCACTGGCACTTGTATACAATTTAGAAAAAGTTGTAAAAAAAACATAGCATCTGTTGTATGGAATAGTTTGTAATAAATTATTATATTGATGGGAAGTGGTTAATTTGGGTGAATCAGATGAAACTCACTAGTTATTAGGCGGTACTTAATGCCGACATGACCTGAATATCTCAATGCGATTAGCGGCTCTCAGTCTTAGGATGTTCCTGGCAGTGGCTGGAGGCAAAATAACGTGAGATTTGTCAAATGTTCACAGTCCAAAGAGTATGCAACAAACAAAATCTATAAAACTAGACAATGTGTACCAAGTTATCAACCAAACCACTTATAGAAGGATATGAAGCATCTATAGTATTCTGAATATTGCAAAACCCTTAAAGTCTATAGAATCTAAAGAGCTGAAAACCCCAAATATTGCATTATAAAAAGTCACAATTCTTGCTCAGTTTTCTGGTGCAAAAGCCAAGACCACCAACAATCTTATGTTGATGAACTATGTGCATACATAAAGGCTGAATGTGTATATATATATATATATATATATATATATATATATATATATATATATAAATGATGGATGGATAGATAGATAGATAGATAGATAGATAGATAGATAGATAGGATAGATATTATCATTAATAATAATAATGATCTATCCACAGGAGTTACGAGCACTGCAGCCCCTTCAAAGATCTGACCGGAGGGGGCCCCGGGTCTTGGATCTCCACTGATCTTTTATTGATGACTTCTTTAGAGGATAGTTCATCAATATATATATATATATATATATATATATATATATATATATATATATATATATATATATAATTTATTTATTATTATGTGGGCAACCCCTTTAGCTCTGTGACATATTAACACGCATTTTCCCTACCATTACAGATATGGCAGAGCCAATTCAACAGCTAACAAGAAATGGTCGGACAGAAGATCGACAGCAAGTGCCCTTCCTGCTACTGAGCTTAAAGGAAAAGGTATTCTTTATTTATTTAGGCATAATTAATTTAAGTTAAAAGAGTATCCTAAAACTATATCAATTCCACAACTTACTAGCACATTACTATAACTGATCATATACGACTACCACAAAGAATAGAAGAAGTGTCACTAAAAGCACCGATTGAAAAAAGTCACTAAGAACACTGAGAAAAAGAAGTTTGGCCCTGAATTAGTAATCACCGGCGTTAGTTCATTAGCACAGGTTTCCCTTGGTGAGGACCTTGTAAAGGTAAATTGAATCAATAATCAGTCCAGATAATGGAAAGGAAAGTAGAAATAATCTGTGGGCACTTTCCAGCTGTTAGTCTATGGAGGGAGATGCTCCGGCTGGCAGAGTACTCCCTCAGCATGCACTCCGGCAGACTTGTCCTATCCAAGGGAAGTCACTATGGGTTTCCAAGATGTGGCGCTGATTCCAATATTTTTCAGAAGTCTTCAGCTTCCTTTACCAGGTATAGAAGCATGTTACCAACTCACTTTTATATAGACGGGGGCCATCTTTGTGGAGGTAGATATTTATGGGCTAATAATCTTTGTGGTAGAGAGATATGCCATCAATTATAGGAATATGCCAGTCCTATATGTTCAAACTACGTTATTACAGTCCATTAATAACATCTGTCAAAGATCCTCTGTCTGCATCTGTCCCATTGACTATAATGTACACAACATTCTTCTGTCCAAAAAAAAAAAAAAAAAGGAAAACATGATGGAAGAAAGTTTTGGGTTTGTTTTTTTGTTTTTTTAATATGGGCGTGAAGAAAGACAAAGCCTTCTCAGAGAGGGCATTGGCTTCCCTTTGTATCCACTCTGAAGTCCTTAAGATATTTTCTCTAGAAGTTGGATCTCTGAGTATTCTCCATTTACAAATCCTACATAACCATTTAAACCTTAGCTGGAAGTCCACCACCCTTCCCACTGTATTAAAGGCTTAATCAATTGTCATTCATAGTTAATGTGGTTGCCCTTAAGGTCATCATTTCTCAATGTTTTAAGTCCATGTACACCTTCTCACACAAATTACGTCAATGTACCCCCTAAGGCACTCCATACTGCACTTTAAAAGAACAGTGTGAGTATTCCCTACGGCTATGTCGGGTACCTGCTGGAGTTAGCATACCATAGATCTAGGCCAGTGTGCCTCACCGACAACTAGTGGGCGCCTTCCTGATGATTGAGATGCCTCCTAACAGTCTGATAACCACTGTTCTAGGCTATGAATGTTGCAATTCTGACAACCATAGACATTGTGCTTCTGCATAATATGGTATTACAATCTATATGACTTGTGTGGGATACAAGATGTGAATGTTAGATGCTACACCCTTTTTGGGGTTTAATTGCCTTGAATATTACTCCTGCTCATAAAAATTCAATTAAAAACAACAATAAAAAAAAAAGCTTCAAGTGAAAGTTTTTGTTTTTTTAAGTTCCCTGCCTAAGAACTTGTGAGCAGGAAATCAGATTATCAGAATCTCTAATGCGGCACTGAGTGCTTGCCTTGTTTTCCTAAGAAGAACCATGGTTTGTAGGTCAAAGGACTGGGGCACTCTGCTGACCCCCGCTAAATAAATATTATTGCATTCACTGTACTTCACACTTAAAAGGGACACTGCCATCTAAATATAGGAAATACATTCTAGGCCTTATTTAGAAAATGGGTACAGGTAAAAAATAGCCAGGTTCGCCATAGCACTACATGATCACTACTGTACAACATGTAAGTAATACTGTAATCCTCAGCTGCAAAGGTGCTAAAAGCATTCACTGCGAGCACAGATCCATATGTTACATGTAATGTGTACGGTCGTCCAGAGCACGAGTGTCTTCATACCCACTTTCCACTCTGGCTTCATTGGTTTCCATTAGAAAATGACAAATGTTATCTGAATACCAAGAGAAAAGCTGCCAATACTCAGAGTAAATGTTTGGCATAGACAAAAGTGTTTGGGGGCTTCCCAATAGCAAATATTAGGGAAGACAAGGATTGGGTATTTGGATTTCAACATGGGCCTTAGCTATAGGGGGTGCAGCAATAGCATTTGTACTAGGCCATGGACCCTAAATGGGCTTCAAAGGTCTCTTTGACACATAAAATATACCACTATTCTAAAGATATTTGGAGACCCATTACAGATTGTGCATTAGGGCCCAGGAGCTTCAAGTTACAGCTCAGATTTCAACAAACATCTGGAAGCAGCTTTGTGCACTCTGTCCATTCACAACATATGCACAGTTGGCTGAACTGAGCATACATGTTATGGTTGGGGGGAAAAAAAAAAAATCTATGGTCAACTTGAGGATTGAAGCGACTGGAACCATTTTGTCAGACAGTTTTCCAGTTTTGTCTTTCCCTACCTCAAACAGATCAGTATTTTCCTGTTGAATAGTGAATGACAAATATATAATAATTTTCAGGATTGTAAAAAGAGCAAAAATAAATAAATCTACACATCACTAGATCACTCTAATACAAGTTACATAGTAGAGGAGGTTGGATACAAGAATAATGAACTACAACCTTTAAAAAAAAAAAAAAAAAAAAGTCCCATCAACTGGTCAGCAGGGGTATGGGACCTGGAATCGTTCACTGTTGTCATGGGAGGTTACTGCAGCTGGCCATGTAGTGCATGAATAGGTCAGTCTATAAGGCATGGCTAGGCTGGTTCTGCCAATATGACGGACCCAGCCACTCTTACTCTTTCTATTCAGTTCATGAAGGAGAGGTGACGGTTATGTCTTAAATAGAGTTTCTATAGCAGAAAGGGATAGTGCTACCAAAACTATTCATTTGTAGGTATTGATGAGGCCTACAGAACCATCGCTGCCATCTCTGTTCTATGATACATTTGGTGAACACAGACATGCTTTTCGTCAATCCCATTTAAGGTCTCTTGATATGGGCCGACCCAGCAGCAATGCTCGGGAGTGAATGTTTCTCAGGATCTTTGCCTGATGGCCTGTACTTACATTTAGCAGATAATCGTAGTTGTATGGAAATGAACAGATTGTTTGGACCATTCCTAGGATAACAGGCCGAATCATTGCCCCATGGTAATTGGTCTTTATCAGCAAGAATGTTTTGATTTTAATGTATCAGTATGTACCATGTTACTATGAGTCAGTGTAACTCTTGATGTCTCTCTGATAGTGTGGAGAAGTGCTGTACGAGAAAAGACAGTATGGCAAAGCCAAATGGGCTTGTATCAAGATGAATGAAGAGCGATATGAACAGAGTATATGTATGGGGTTCATGAAGCTCATGAGATACATCTGTGAACAGAACTCCTCAGGTACAACATTTCCTACCATGAAGTTTGTTTGTAAAACAACTTAGAGGACTTTTCACCACCTTCGCCAAGCTGTTTGCATCATTTAATAAACTCTGCTACACTGATTCTGACACAGATAAAGTTCTTTCTGCGGCCCCCATTGTTCCGGAGCTATAAATTCTGTTAGTTTTTGGTGCCTGAGATGTTGCTTAGGCTTTGTATTATCAGGTCGGAAGTGTCAAGCAGAAGCAGGAAAAGGGAATGATTCAGAGCTAGAATCAGAGGCAGCCAGTGTCAGAAGGATAGCCTTTGCCTGCTCCTGCCTGACACCACCCTTCTAACAGTAGAGAATCTGAATAGGATATCAGGCACCAAAACTAAAAGTACTTATTGCTCAGGAAAGGTGGGGGCTAGAGAAAAAATACCAAGTGAAACAGAATCAGGGGAGCAGTGCCTATTAAATGGTTCAAGGAGCTGGACTCTGTGAAGGTGGTGAAAGAAGAAAGGTGCTCTCTTTCTTTTCCAGCTGTACAAAGATGTGCGGTACAGAATTGTACATTTGACTTAAAAGGGTTGTCCAGGACTATAATATTGATTGCTACAGCCTCTATACTATTTACCAACCACACCACCGTACATTGTATGGTGGCTGTGCTTGGTATTGCAGCTCTGCACCGAAATTGAAATGGGACTGAGCTGCAGCATGGCCATGTGACCAATGGAGTCATTGACCTGAGAAGAGGAAGTGACGCTCAATGTCATAGTCCTGAAATAACATCTTAAAAAATAAAATAAATAAATTATATTTATATAAAAAAAATTTAAAATAACAAATAAATAAAATAAATAAATCCCATAATAAATAATTTTCCCATCCAGACCGTGGGAAGTGGTAGGGAATGTACTCTCAGCCAGTCACTGGTGCAGTGGTGGTCCTCCTCAGACAATAGGTGACTAAGCGGGTATTTCCAACCATTTCTGCTTAGATGGGAGAGGTCCTGAGTGGAGCGCAGCAGTTACAGGCACTGTCTGTACAGTAATTATAAATTATTGCTTACACAGAGAACGTAGTGATTCAAGTGATTAGATACTAGAACATGTTCTGTATCCAAAAGAAGATCTCCAGGAAGGGTTTACATTAATACTTTCCCCACGGTTATATTTGGACGGAGCCTGGGGTTTCAACTTTGGGTCATTTGATCGAAACTAGCACCTGGGACCTGGGACCTTGTGTTGATATGCCTCCTCTTCAGTGTTCACAGATACATACCATTACTATAGGGACTGGCTTCACTATTGTAATACTATAGCCTGCCAGCCTCCATAATAAAGGTAACTAACAATGAACATGGGAGAAGAGGGAGAAGGTGGTTCAATGCTGATGGTGCCAAGCACTTGTTCGTATAATGTGACCCAGGGTCAGATCCAACCCAGAAAGCAAAAACAAAAGCCTGGAGAGGAAGTATTGAAACCTTGCCTGGATAACCCCTTTAAAGTAAATCCATAATTCATTTTAAGAAAGGTACCATCTTTAGAAATATGCTTAAAAATAATAAAAGCAAGACACCATTTTCCAGTCTCATTTAATATATACAAAAATTATGATTATTATTAATAATTATTAGAATTAAAGCGGTTGTCTGGATTATTATTACTGTTAAAAACTCAAGAAATGCCAATTTATCAGAATTCCAAAAGCGTGTACATACATAACAGTTGAGGATTACACCACAGTATACTGCCAACACTTTACCATAACCATTATTTTTGTTCCTAGGTTCATACCTGGGCATGACCATCCCAATTCTGACAACAGTGCACACCGATGAAGCAAGAACTGGACTCACACGCAGTGTGACGGTGGCTTATTATATTCCAAGTCATCTTCAAGATGATCCTCCTCAACCAACAGACCAGGAAATCATCATTGAGGAATGGCCAGCTACAGTAGTCTTCTCTAGGTAGGCTCTCGGTACAGTACTAGAAGCCTTATTCGTGCTATAGTAGGTGGTGACGTTAATTATACTGTTTGGGGGGGGGGGGGGGCAATAACAACAGCATTAAAAGGAACCCATCATGAGTTCTTACCCACCCTAAAACAATATGAGCATGTGAAGTAATGACCTTTCCATTGGTGCCCCTCACTAAGACTTCTGTTGCTGAACAGTCATGTTATAAGCAAATTTAGCTTAGGTAGTCAAGGGGGTGGTGTTGATTCTTTGAGATCTTAATTTAGTTATATCGATTAATTGTACAGCCCTAATTTGTAGCATTACTTACCTCACTAATCCTCCAGAGCTGCCATTGCAACACTACTTCTTGTGTCCCATCTTGACACAGATAAATCTCCACCACTTCCTTTATGCCACAGAAAGTGACTAACAAGACCCAGTAGGCACCAGAAGAACAAATACAGGGGGTCCATGAGCGAATAATACTTACTTTACCTTTTTCACCAATTCCAACCCTTTCACAAGACATGTTCTCCCATCTGATGTAATTGCTGAGTACAAACTTTTCTATTGCTTAAACCAGTTGGCTTGTTCTCCAAGTGCTTTTAACACTTAAACTTATTGAATAGGAGGAGCAGCCATATACAGTGCTATTCTTTTCCTCTTAACTAATAGCTGGCACAAAACATTTTCTGTATATTTATAGGATTCTATACGTACAAAGAAACATTTAAGCCTCAAAAAAAAAAAAAATACAAAAAGATTTTCAAGTGGAGAATTTTCAGCTTTATGAAAAGAAGTTTAATCCCTCTTCAAGAACACCATTTAAGGGTCTGGATGGCCACTTAGTTACCTTATTCCTAAATAATATATTCTATATAAGAATACATCCCATGTGCCTTTTCCACATGGTCAGGTCTTGCGGGAACATGGCTGATATAATTAGCACATTCTTATCCGACAATCCACTTCTGCGGTCTTAAGAGAAACACTTTGATATTTCTGACAATTATTGGGTTTCAATAGGAAAATGGTCTAAGTGACCTGACTCAAAGCACTTGTATTCAAGGCTGTATAATGATGCACATAACCAGCTGCGGGTACAAGAATAAAAAAGTAATAAAACGCATGGTGAGAACGTCTTGGCCCAAGCTGCTCCCTGCTGCGTCTGCCAAGTAGCCTTAATAAGTAGGGCATCAAAGAGATGTAATAACTCCAGAGAACCTCTATTTACAAGGTAAAAGTTCCTTACCTTAAAAGACATATTGGAAAATGTTTCTCCCCTCCTGAATTTAATCATAATGCACTGAGGTTCCTAAAAGACCACCAACTACCCTGGAAAAAAAACTAATTTAATAGACAAAAAGCAATACAAAAGTGACCCAGTTCCATTCTATCAAAGAAATCACTATCCTACCGTAATGCAATTCATTTGGTTTATGAAATCTCTTCAATCTCCTTCAGCGCCACAAGTGGCTCAATAGCCTGGAGTCCACAAAGCAAATTGGTTTACCCAATCTGACTAATTCAATATACAGGAGAAATTCCAAGTGAGGCCGCGCTAATAGGAGTTTGACATATAGTCCATATACGAGTTCTTGTAGAAACTGCAGTAAATACACTTGTCTTACGCCTTTTTGGAACGTAATCAAGTACTGGTCACTGAATGTATAGGGCAGCGTCTCAGTTTTACGACTCATAGGTCGGAATGTATCTCAGGCTAGTAATTGGGGGATATAGAACTGTTTGCGTGCTCCTTTTGGTGGAATAAGATACTGGTACGCTGATATTAACATACTTTGGTTTATTAAAGATAACACGTTTCAGGGTTCTCTGGCACCTCACATCCAATCTGACTTATAATACAGACTATAGCGCAAATCTGGATGAAAGAAAGTTCCAAAATACCCAGAAGATCTATGTATATGACTGAGTTTCCATCACATTGTAGATACTGTAAAAAAAAAAAAAAAAAAAAAAAAAAAAAAAATTATAAAAGTCCTGATACACCCCCTAGAAATGGTGTGAACACAATGCAGAAACCCAGCCTTAGAAAGGCATTTCATTCATTTCAATGGCCACTATGCAATACTCTATTTCCCCCTATTGTGGTGGTCCTGCAATTGAGGGAGATTACGGAGCACTCAAAAAGGTGGGGTGGCAAAGACCTTAGAGCAGTCACATGCTTACAGGTACACCACCACTTGCATCAGGCAATTTTGGGGTCTATTATTTTTTTGTCCATTCCCCCCTTCCCCAAGAATAGGATATCAAGTTTAAAGTCTGGGATAACCCCTTTTTTTTTTTAACTGTAATTTTTATTGAAAGGATTTCTGTAAAATAAAATACAACACAAGAGTTGAAAACCTAAAAAACATGAACGTGAAGCAATGGGATAACCCTCTTTAAACATGGATAAGACACCTTATGAACAACTTATTTTTAGGGGATTCATATAAAAGTGGGCAAATCCTTATAAAGGTTTAGTATAGATCCTCAATATATGGTCAGTGGGAGTCAGACATCTGGGATCTCCACCAAACAGCTGGTTGAAATGAATGCAGTGTTTGGGTAAGCCCTGAACAGGACTGAACTTCTATAACATGTGACTGATGAACATGGTATCCTCAGCACAGGGAAGAGACTGCAGCGCTCATGAGCACCACAGTGTCTTCAAAAAGTAACATGGCGGGAGTCCCAAGTGTCAGACCCCCATCTATCACCTACTGATGACCTGTCCTAAGTCCCTAAAAACTGCTTTAACTGGCAATACTGTAGTCACTCCTTCTGGTTCCCAAATAATGTAACATACCTACCCAATGGATAGACTTGAAAACTATAAAAGGACAACCATGTAGGCAGTACAAATGGCCCAGGTAGGAGTTTATACAGTGCATTACCATATACGATATACTATCCAATCTGAACTGGTCACAATACTTTCTATTCAATAGATCTCACTGTACTGTGTCAGCATTTTACCACATTTTGTATCATCACATACGTTATGGGGGGGGGGGGGAGGTGATGTTGGGGTATTTGTATGGCCGACTCCATGGCATTGTATTACACTTATGATTTCCACCTTAGGGTTTTAGATGACTGAAAAGCTTGTGAGACCATATGAGGAAAAGGCTTGTTATAATCTGGATAACCGTATCCGTGTGAGCAGAAACACCAGACTATCAGCTGACTGTCTTGTGCTCAACACAGAATCCATATTCCTGTCTTCATGCCAACATGATAAGATTATTTCTCTCCAAAATCACAACAGATATTAGCTAGAAACCTTCCTAATACACAGCACGGGCCAAAACGTCCTTTAAAGTCTATTAGAAATGCCTCCCTCCCCCTCTTTCACCAAGTCTCTTATGTGGGGACTACCATTTTGAAAATCTATACCAACAACCCTGTGAGGTTTTTGTGCCCACCTAAGAAATTATCCCCCACTATGATTCAACAGAGGAAGTCGTACAATAGACACTAAAGAAAATTATGTGCTGGCACTTCCAAAACGAAAACTTCGGTGCTTGTCCCAACTACCAAACTACAGGAACCATTTCATAAAGTTACTCTGTCGATCAGCAGGGTTGCCAGCAGTCAGAACCCAAACTTATCTGACATGGATGGTCAATCCTAAGGATAGTCCATCAATTTGGTAGTCCTGGAAAAAACCCTCTAAAGGGAGTCTGTCCCTAGGGAACCTTATATGCTGGGCTCAGTCATACCTGTACATAAATAAATATATCTATAATTTTCCAGAAAGTAATATTTTTAGTAATATGCAAAAGAGGCTTAAGTACAATGCGTACCAAGGCATACCAGAACTTCAGAGGAGCACTCTTAAAGGTCTTGGACTAAAGGTATGATGGTGGTCAGCATAACGTCCCCTATAATGTACTGTGGATGGTTTGATCGTTTCCGATGAGTTGTCGAATGTCCGCACCTTGGTGGCTTAGTACTACTGAAGTCCTAGCTAGGCTTTCGAAAAAAATCTGTTTGCGGTCCTAAGTCTTGGCGCCCAGTGCAAAAGCCTACATGCCTATCCTCCATGGGTGGATCATATACTAATACTATACTTTCTCATTGCAGGGCATTTACTGGAGCAACAAATGAAGAGACAATCATGCATGAGATTTCCTTGCTGGCCGAGCTATTAGAGTCTCCGGACCTGTGCTTACAAGACACATTTATCATTGCGGGATACACAAACCCTGCGGCGGTCAACAGACGGAATGAGATCTGGTTTTTGCAGAGGCCTTAAATTTTGCAGAGGTGGAGCACAAACGTGAGAGAATGAAGAGTGTCGGCCCTAACAAAAAAAAAAAAAAAAAGCATGGCACCTGCTCCTAGTCATTGTGGGCCAGCATTCTCTGTTGTCTATTGCCACATAAGTGCATGTGCAGATATTATGGCAGTATGGTGAGTAAGGTCTGCTTAATATAAAACCCCGGTGACAGGTTGTTAAGGCAACTGCACATTCACTTACGTGAACTGTCAGGGTCAATATTCAACGTGACATGAGAAAAACCATCGAAGATTTCTATTTTCATAATGAACGGCGATGAATTACACACTCCATTATATACAAATGGGTCACGTAACTGCGGGGTCGGTTTCCATGGTGCACAATAAAGGTCGCCATCTTCTTGTACGTCCATTGCTTTTCAACTATTGGGTAAGATGCCCTTTACGGTGGCCACAGACACGTTGAATCCACCCACTGTTGCCATTTATGGCCATGGATATACTAATAGTTATTATTGGGTTGCCATGGTGACAACATAACGTGTTTACTTTCAGATGCTTCTGGCTCCTTGTATCAGAGCCGCCATTATAGCTTAGATAGTGGCCGTCACTGACACGTTACAGAAGAGGACAACCCAATGACTTATACTTTTAAAGTTGGAATGGATGTGGCCTTTAAAATGAATTGTTCAAGATTATTCCATGATATTTCTAGAGACAGCGCCACTTCTGGACTGTGTGTGGTATTGCAGCCTCTTTACTGATCACAGTAAAAGAGGCTGCAATACCAGACACAACCCATGAAAGAAAGTGGTCTTTTTGTAAATCTGGAGAACATCATTAATTTAAGAAGTATTTCTCTCCAACCTACCGTCACTTCCGCGGTTATCACCAATTCCCACTATTGCCCCATGTCTACCTTCACAAAGACACCTCAATACTGTGGCCCCACGTTGCAGACAAGCTGCTTTTTTTTTTTGCTGTTTTCAGAGCCAAACCCAGGAGTGTCTACAAAAGGAATGGGAAATATAAATGAATGACTTCTATTTCTCGCTTCTGCTCAATCCACTCCTTGCTTTGGCTCAAAAAAAAAAACCTGCTTTACCACAATGTGGTGCCTCTGCCTAAAATAGTTTCTGTCTTACGGATTAGATGTGACCTTTGTCCCTGGTGTGTATAACGAAAGATTGGGAAAGGATTAACCTGAAAAAAAGGAGCGCTAGCTTTAAAATATTAAAACCCTGTCAAAAAGCAAAAGCGGATTTAAGTAGTCTCCAAAGGGTTAAGTAACAAGATGTTCAGATTAACTGATCAATGCAAATATATAGATTTCCATTGTGTTCCTAAGTCTTAGTGTAAAAACTGGAAAAGCAAAAAACCAGTGAACGCAAAAATCAGCCCATACCCAGCCTGAAATGGCTGATAACAGGGAACAAACATAGAGATTAATTGGTGGAAGTGAAGATTTCTAGGGCATGAGATGCAATGCTACCTACACCTCATTGGTGTCAGTATAGATCATATATTATCTCAATGCTATCTATAGGGGTGTTATTCATTGCATACATTTTACCCAATCTTGGGTAGAAGTTCCCGAAAAGCAAGCTGTTTAAGGAGGGTCCCATGTATGACATTCTTCACCAGGACAGCGATAAATGTACATTCCTTATATGCCTTCCAATGAAATTCATGGATTTTCATTAGGATCAATCAATTCTGATGATCCAATAAGATAGACATGGATCATTTATGAAAAATAGAGAAAAACTTCACTTTAAGACATCCCTAGAACCTATATAGTGTCAATCTCATGTATAGGCTGTAAAACCATACTTAGCGGGCCAGTGACATAGATAAAACTATCTCTGACACACCCATCCCCCTATCACAGACATAGGCATAAGGTCTAAAAGGGGGGTAGACTTTATACCCATGTGCACACGGTATCTGTGTAAATATTAATTCCCAAATAATTCGATTTTTTTTCCCAACCCAAATTGTTCCAACATTCTGAGTAGATTAATTCCATAGTATAACTTTAACGTCGTCTGGACACTATTATGTACCACTGTAGAGTTCAATGATAAGATTCAGACTGCCCATTACCACCACTAGAGGGAGTCTAGGATCTTACTGCATACAGTTCATACATTCGCCACAATACTAACAGCATGTATAAAGCTCCTAGTCGCCCTCTAGTGGCAACTAAGGGCAGTCAGGCAAAATTTTACAAATCAAGTATTTCATTACATTCTGAAATAAATCCAGGAAATTGTATAACTACCGTAGTCGCTACCTAATGTTATTTCTGGAACCACTGAGAACACAGGGTAATCTGAAATCGGCTCCACTTTAAGAAGTGACTATAAATAGTGGCAACCAGCAATTTCACCAGTCTCCTTGTACCTTACACAAAGACTGCTTTGCAATGAAAGACAAATGACCCCCAACAGTCACAAGAATAGGGGTCCTAGGTCACCCCATTTGACTGAAGGAAAAGTCGTTGCTGCTTCATTCATCAAAAGATAGTGGTTTCTATGAATACACTGAATGAATTGGCACTGTCCAAAAAAAAATAAATCTAAGTGTATTTTATTAGTGAATGGCCAGATGACTATACAGTGGGTAAAGTGTATTTTTTGTGATAAATATATATTTTAGTAACTGTGCTGTCAGCAAATTCTATATTTGTATAAACTGTGGACGCTTTATTCTGGATCCGCCGCCGGGCGCTGTTGCTTTAAATAAAGAGTATACTTTGTACTGTAGATTGATGGTCTGATAACACATTACATAAAGTGCATCTCCATGGGAGCAAACAGAGGTCTGTAATATTAGTATATCATGTAGGACAAGCAGCATGTAACCCAGCATACTTCCTCTCTATGAGAGTCATATGACTGCAGCGGGTCAGAGAGTTCACTTTTGTTTTTTTAAGGTTAGCTCATATAAATCATTTACTGATCTCCCTGTTATACATAAAGTGGCCAGTAATATAACTGTATACGTTCCTATATCGGCCAACAGATGGTGCACGTATGGAGATAATTAATACCCTATGCCCCTTCTCTCATCTGCTAAGTCCTGATTTAGTGAAGAATGAAGGGGTACAACATGTTTCCCACTAGCTCTTCTGCCGATACAATTTAGGGGACGACCTTTCAGAACTAGTGCAAGGAAGGTAGGAGAATATGTCACCTTTTAACTTCCATGCAGCACTGATATGAGGGAAACGGGAATTTGCCATTCCATTCACCAGTGATGAAGAGAAAGTCTTAAGCAGCCAACGTCTATGCTCAACACCATGCTATAGACTATATTTATTAACTATTTGGAAAGCTGGGTGTGAGTCACTTTTCTATATACTACAGGGGTATTCACACAATTAGAGATTTGTAAAGTACTAATTACACAATGACGATTTACCACCCAGGAGTCTTAAAAAGGCAATGGAACTGTAATGGCAGCCCTATAAATTTAAGTGTGAG
The DNA here is from genome assembly GCF_031893055.1 of Leptodactylus fuscus. Classification (NCBI taxonomy): domain Eukaryota; kingdom Metazoa; phylum Chordata; class Amphibia; order Anura; family Leptodactylidae; genus Leptodactylus; species Leptodactylus fuscus. The sequence goes on from NC_134271.1 coordinate 100,310,809, forward strand.
GGGCAACACAGTGGCTCAGTGGTCAGCACTAGAGATGAGCGAGTATATTCGATCGAATACCTCCCCTCCATAGACATTGGTGTTTAAAAAAAATATAATAAAAAATAAAAAAAAGGCGCCAGGGGAGGTTGGAGGGGAAACTAATACTTCCCGCCTTTCCGCGTGGTATTCGACTGAGTACACCAATAACTATGCAAATAGAGGTTTTGGATCGAATACTACTATTCAATCGAATTGTAGTATTTGATGGAATACTATTCGCTCATCTCTAGTTAGCACTGCAGCCTTGCAGCACTGGAGTCCTGGGTTCGAATCCCACCAGGAACATCTGCAAGGAGTTTGTATGTTCTTCCCATGTTGCGTGGATTTCCTCCCATTCTACAAAGACACACTGATAGGGGAAAAAAAATGTACATTGTGATGGGCTCACAATCTACATAAAAAAAAAAAAAAAAGTGTGGAATAAACCTAGTTTAACATGATGAACCCTAGTGAACAGTCAGAAAAGCATTAGCTATGGCTTTACCCGAGAATCTAGATAAGTCACCATTGTATGACTGTTGCGTGTACAACCCCTAGGACCACTACCATCCATTAGAACAAAGGCTGGTACTGCAGCTAAGCATGGTTCATTTGAATGGACTGAGCTGCAGTACTAGGCCTAGCCATGACTGTTTACAAGGCACTGTGTATGGATAAACATGGTTGGGAAGCCCTATTGTTTCTTATGTCTTCTGTGATGCTCACATGAAGGTCCAATCTATAAGCTTGTAGATGATGGAGGAACATGTGACAGACATGTCATCTTGCTCCATTCAAATACATGTACATCCATAATAAGAAGATTTCATGACAAGTCTTGCTTTTCCATCATCAGCAATCATCTGGAAGGGACAGCACAGCAGGTCAGCCAAACCACGGGCGTAGTTTATAGAATGTCAAAGTTGACACCTGTCACAAAGTCTCTTGCTTTAGAAGACCTGTCCTGTATTACACAGCCTATTGATTTGATTGGGCATTTTGTAATGTTTAAGATCACTTGTGCTGGTGCTATAGGAAAACAAGTCACGTATAAACTTCCCACAGGTTACAGCTGATCTCTGAGGGTGCCAGTTTCCAGAAGAAAGACACTGATCAACTTATTGTCAAGTAACCTAAGTAGATAAGGTCTAAAGAAGAGAATCCCTTTAACTGGCAGCCAAATAATAGTTTTGGAAGCAGTCATCTGAAACCTATGGCCTCTACATCCTATTATTAATAATAATAATACATTTTATTTATATTGCGCCAACATATTCTGCAGCACTGTACAAGTTATAGGGGTCAAGTACAGACAAATGACATTACAAAGTAAAAGTCAAATCACACAATGGTACTTAGTACCTGCTCGCAAGAGATTACAATTTATGAGGTAGATGAGATTACACAAGAGGTCACGTTGACAAACCAGATTCATTCAATGACTAAAAAACTAAAAATATATACATAAGCACTATATCACTACTTTCATAGCAAACATGCAAATGCCTACTCAAAAGTTAGGAATTAATTATATATATTTTAAGAATTAATAGAGGTGTCCCTTTACACTCTCCTTCACTACTAAGATGCAAACATTATAATTTATTTGCTCTGAGGAGTGCTCGAAATACAACGGTTGCAACCAGAGGCAATAAAACTGCAATATCTGCCGACTGTGCAAAAAGTCAATAAAAAGACTATAAAACGTTTTACCAATCAATCAATAGGATTATCCTGAATTCACCCAAGATATGGCGAGTTCCTGAGATCATGCACTCAGACAGCCTTGTACAGAAAAAGACATTCACTAATATAAAGACCATGGGCACTTATTGTAGAGATCTGACAGTATATGTCTAGCAGGCTGACTAATAGAGTGTATAACATCCACATTACACAAAATGTGGATGGAAGATATAGAAAAAGTCTAGCAATATGCCATAAAAGGTTTGCAGAGACAAAATCCTAATCAAAGAAATAGTATTTTGGTTGACTTATAGGCACAGTTTTAAAACCTTAAGAAATAAGCCACATCACATTGCCACACTCACATGATGGTGTGGAAGGCCTGGGGCAACAAAATTAAGATGTTACACATGCTCTGAGGCAGTCACCTAAATGAGTATTTCCACCGTAGACATTTATGCCTAATAGATGCAGATCCCCCTCCAGGACCCGCACCCATCTTCAAAATCCAAATGACTGGGATAGATTCAAAAACAGCTGAGTAAGAATAGAGGCCACAGAAACTGCAGTTCTGGAAATATTTGCAGGTCCCAGTGCTTCAGACATTTACGGTATATCCTGAGCATTAGCCATAAACTTATAAGATAGGAATACCCATTTAATCGCCTTTTACAGGAATGGTTTGAGTTAACAGACACAACATTTTCGATGAAAACAATACTGCACAATAGCGCCATCTGCTGACAGAATATGAACAGTGCGACACCAGCCCTAGTGCACACCTGACATATCCACATTATACTGTATATACCAGCTAGGAGCCGGGCTCACCTGTATGTAGGACTTCTGCACGGCTTCCAATTCGTCTCCCAGAGGTACCACAAACTTTTCAAGTTGCCTTGCATGGGAATAAGGCTGAATGTCCGGGGAATCCTCCGACCGCAACTCTATCCTGCTGATCAACAGGTTTGATACAACTTGCTGCACAGCCTAAAAGAAGAATTGATTTAGCAGCAACTCTCATTTCTGGAACACATTTCATACTTATACAAATATTGGAGGACTACACTGCATCATTTCTTGACAAAAAGCAGATGAATATAATTATTGAATATATGTTATATGAAGTTCCTACTATGTATTGGTATTGTACATAAGACAAGGGGACAAAACATTCTGTGTGAATCAGTTTGACAGGTATGAGGTTTACAATAAGATTCCTAGTATTATGTACACTATAGACTGGCAGATCCGGCACACTCATTCTCATCTCCATTAGTAAGATGCATTAGTTCTTGTATCAGAACCACAGAAATCACTACCAGGCGGAGGCTCCACGTTGCAGAAAGGCTGGGGAAGGGGGGGTTGTTGCAGATTTTGCTGCAGTTTTTTTTTTTTTAGCCAAACCCTGAAGTCACTATAAGAGGGATGGGAAATATAAAAAAGCACTTATACTTTTTGATCTCCCGTTTGCTTAATCCAACCTTGGCTTTGGCTAAAAAAAAACAAAAAAAGCAGCTTTTGCGCACCATGGTGTCTTAGCCTAAAACATAACTGCAGTAAAACCTGAAAACTCCTAATGCTGTCCAGATGACGATCACACCCGATGTCCCCATACACATGCATTCTCGACTTAGCTGAGAGGTGCATGTGTCCTGAATGGCAGAGAGAAGCAAGACACTGCCAGACTTTCCGGATCTGCCATAATATAGCCACATACCGGTAGCTATGATCACACTGCTGTCATGGCTCCTATACTACCTATTTCTAAACACAAAACTGATGAACCCATTATAAAAGTAATTTATCAGTATAGTTACGCAGAGTGTAAAAATGGAGCCCACAACTCCAGTAATAACCCAGTGTGAGCCTCAACACAAAGAATAGCTCTACAAGAAAAAAATCCTTTTGTCACAGAAACTCAGATTCAGCTTCCAGTATAATGAGTTCTTAAGTTGTATACAACAAACCAGGACTCTGCATCTTATACCTCTGCATGTAATGTATACAGTGCACAGATCTAGTCATTAATTGCAAACCACTTTAAAAAAACATTTTCTAGAAAGTATACAATGAAGCAGGCTTGTTTAGGAGTGAGCTGCTCATGTGCAGCCTGGGTAATGCAGAACTAGGGCTGTGGAGGCGATGGACCAAACCACAGATTCCTGCATGGTTCCCACAGTCCAACTCCAAAAGACTCCTTCATAAATTGCATTGCTCAGCCATGGTCAGACAGAAGCAGTAAAGATCCTCCAATTCAAGAAAACAAGCCAGTGATTCAACCCCTATATAAGTGACAATCTAATGATGCAATACTAATAAATGTATCATGTAATCAAACTTTTTTCCCCTGACTCCAACTCCACCCAAAACTGGGCTAAACTCCAACTCCACAGGCCTCTGCAGAATAGCAAGGCATCATACATAAGACACAACATAGTCTCACCTTGGTATCACTGCCAGGGGTAGCACTAAGAGCCAAGATCCGAAACTGCTTGGTATAATTGCTGAGCTCTCGTACAACCTGGAATTGAATACAAAAGTTTATAATTTAGGAAGACTAAGGAAAAACAAACAGTCTTGCTTTACTCCATAAGCAGCCCCCCCTCCTCCTCTTGGCCATAGGCTGTGTCTAGTAATACAACAACCACTTCAGAGAGGTAGAATTGTAATACCAGACACAGCCTATTAACAAGAAGGGTTCTGTTTCTGGAAAGCAGACCCTTTTTAAATACACATGATACATTTTAGGACAACCCCTCACTAGCACCACAGCCTGGCCACTGTCCACACCCTTTGAAATTAATGACTATGTTTGTGAAATCATTAAATATCCAACAACTGACACTCCAACCTCACAGACCATGGTGTTGGAAGACCACAGTGGCCTTTTTACTGCATACCAAGTATAGTGCCTTGCATTGTATAGTGGTTGTGTTTGGTATTACAGCTTAATCCCATTACTTTAAATGGCACTGAGCTATCTTAGTGGGTGTTAGGCTTTGAACCCCACAGATTATGAATTAAATATCCTAAATGCCAGAAAACTCCAAAGATCCTAAGTCCCAGAAAACCCCATGGATGGTTTTGTTCTGGTTCTAGCTTACCTGACAATACGCATGGTTGCCAAGGGACTTGTGAGCCTCATCTATGACCAGGCATTTGATGTCACTGGCAGGACAGGCACCTCTGGTAAGATCATTCACCATGATCTGAGGAGTAAGGAAGAAGACTCTATGCCTCTGCCATATTTCTTTCCGATTATGAGCCTGGGTGGTTCCTGAAAGCACATGGACAATACAAATAAATGACAAACATAACACATACAGGACCTCGAATCACAGAGCAATATGTAGCATCCAATTATGTAAAGTCATGGAGGATTAAAGGAATACCTTATTAATGGCAGCAGAACATTCATGAAGTGGAGGGCAAGGAGTATGGTGGTATATGTAAAGTAGGGGGCAATACAAATGAGCCCTTTCCAAACAGGTGCCTGTGCTTCTAATGTAATCCGATGGAAGGCATCAAACCTATAGATCAATGGGGCTATGGAAACTATGTTTCCAGACTTGTTTAAAAGGATCACATCAAGAGACCCTCTTTTTCGATGACTTCCAGCAAACATCTAATCTTGCAGAGAAAGTTTCCAACAGCTATACTGCAATTCAACTGCAGCGGCCTCTACAGGGAAAATGCAGAATTACATGCCAGCCACTCAAGTGAATAGCCATCCTTGAAATACATGTTTATTAGCCACTCTCTGCTTTTGGTTGTATACGGTGTCCAAAGCAGGTGACTTATATATATATATATATATATATATATATATATATATATATATATATATATCCTTCCTAACAGGGTCTTTCGGAGTCTAGATCTTTAATATTATTGCAAAACTATTGCAATAAGCCTTCACTATTTACATGCAAGCATTCATGAGGAGCTAATGATTTGGGGCAAGTTCTGTTCAGCCAGATATGTCTAGCTCATGAATAGAATGCAAAAATCTCAGTGAAAAGTGACACAAAGAAAGAGCATTAGAGGGATGAACTCTTAAGAATAAAGATCTGGGGTTTGCTGTCTGGGCCTCAGACCAAAACAAGGCTAGGTTCACACACTGCCGAACTACTAACAATTGAACACTGCACAGTGTACAGAGCCATCTGCTCCTGGCTCCGTAACAGCGCTAAGGAAAGGTTATCAACCTATACTGCGGATTTTAACTTAACTTTTTAATGCACAAAAAAAAAAAAAAAAAAAAAAAAAAAAAGCACATACACGTTAGCAGTGACTACACGGGGAACTCTGAAAACTGAATTTACTGCTGCAGGATTTACAGACAACCAATGCAAATGTTTAATCTGAAGCTGATCTGTGGGGTCCAACCCTCCGGACACCTGTTGGTCAGCACAATGTGGTGTCATGATGCCCCTACAAGTGCATTGTCCCCTTCAATGTTTACACAGGCATACCAGTTCTTCCATAAATTCAGCTGAGTGCTAAAGTCCAGGCTATTCTAGTTAAGTTGTTTTTTTTTCTTATAGGTGGCGCTGTTGAGTAAAAAGTTTACCAATAAATAGTTTTGAGTTGTCCTCTTCTGTCAAACTGTTAAAAACTTATTCCAGTGATCATACATTAGACAGTGTTATGTTTGTATACAGGAAAACCAATACCGTGCCGATGCCCACAGTCACCCAGCCTTCATTATAGTCACAGATTATAGTGGACCCAATTTATTACCTGTCATTTCGGCCATGTGTGACTGAGGAATCCCCATGACTCGGAAGCAGGCTTCAATCTGCTGCGCCACAAGTGGCTTGGTTGGTGCCATGAAAACTATTTTCCCAGAGGGATACCAGCGGTAGAAATTATACATGACCACAGCGGCGATGAACGTCTTACCCAGACCCGTAGGGAGACAGACCAGGGTATTGTGCAGTAAGGCAGCATGCGCCATGTTGAACTGATATGCCCGCATGGGGTAGTTAGTGGGGTAGATCCATACACGACCAGCTGACAAATCAAAGCCAGGCAAGTTCTGGATATCAGTGGCAATAGGAGGAGGGCAAACAGGGGGGCCATTGCTGGTGCCTGGGGGTTCAGGGTCAGTGGTAACTCCTTGGTTTAGGGATCTCTCTGCCTCATACACAGCAACCAGCAGGACATCATCATCATCATCCTCGTCCTGAGCACCATGCTCCACAGAGCTGGCCCAAACCGGTGGATTGGCCCTGAGAGGGGGCCCCTGGGATAAGGCATTCTTCCCCTTTCTGGCTGTCTTCCCTTTACTCTTTTTAGGCTCCGGAGGTCGTTTAGGCTCAGGGGCCACACCGGAGCCCCATGTTTGGAAGAGAGTCTTCTGCTTCCCGTTCATCCCTCCGGCTCCATGCGAACTTTACATAAACACTACATGGTAGTCAGATGGTTGAAATCAGCGCCCCGGAAACACGTCACGAGCAATAGAGGCGCTCACAGTTGTCACTGACACCATGATTTCGGCAGTGGCAGCCTTCCCACATCTAATATGGCGGCAGCAGAACTCTAGTCACGTGACTGTGTCTTCCGGCCTCGCTTCGGCGAATAAAGTTTGCTTTGTTTTAAAAGGATAAAAGAAGAAAAAAGCGCACATGTCATGGCAGCTGCTGCAGGGGAACCCGTGAGGGAGTGGAGCAGTGAAAAGCTTCACAGTGAGGACCTGCCCAAGAAAGATGTCATCGCCTTTCTGCAGCAGCATGCGTCCGAATCGGTACCAGAGCCAAGTCTTATGGGACAAGCCCGGGAGGGGGTGCAGGCAACTCTGCGGCTCTTGGGGAACTACAACTCTCAGCGGGAGGGTCTGGAGGGGATTGTAGTTTAGAAGCGCCACAGAGCAGTTTCATTCAGCTTTATTTCTGATACCAATGACAGAGTAAAGATTCCCACACAGCAATGGTGAAGAGGTGTAAGAATTACTAAGCTTTACTAAATGTCTTCATATTGCGCTAAGGCGGTGACTGCCATGTTATCCTGCAGCGCCCTCACTCATGTTAGTCAATGGAGTTGCATTGTGACCCAAGGGTGCTAGGACCCTCACAAAAAAGTCAAACAATGTGTGACTTTGTGGTGACTAGAAGCAGCAGCAGAATCCTCGAGGTTGTAATGCATCTCTGTTCATACATTTTATTTATATAGTGCCAACATATTCCGCAGCAATCTGTACAATTTGTAGGGTTCATGTACAGACAAAAAAGATACATTACAATGAAATAATCAATTTGCACAATGGGACTAAGGGCCTGGCTCCCAAGAGCTTACAATCCATTCACTAACATTAATGAACAGGGCGACACGGTGATCCTTCGTTATGGAATGAGAGTCGGGGACAAAATTGCCATGTAACCCTACCCTAAATATCTTCCCATCAAGTAGCCCCAGCTAGAATCCATTCCTGTCTAGAATCCTGAGGAAAGGAGGAGGGGGGGGGGGGGGGGGCAACAACTGCTTTGAGATTGTTTTTTGCTCAAAAGGTTGTTAATAAATAATATACTAATTATTCTAATGCGCTGAAATTTCCCCATGGTGGGACTATTAAAAGACTATCTGAATTCAGCGCATTGTCGGCTTTCTAGCGGTATATAAAACCGCATGTGCCCCAGAAGGTGAAAGGTCCTCTTTAAAGAGGACCTTTCATGGGTTTGGGCACAGGCAGTTCTATATACTGCTGGAAAGCCGACAGTGCGCTGAATTCAGCGCACTGTCGGCTTTCCCGATATGTGCCCTGGGTAAAGAGCTATCGGTACCGGTACCGTAGCTCTTCATCATCAGAAGGGCTGTCTGTCAGGTATGTCCTTCTTCAAAGCAGCGCCTATCGCGCTGTACAGTGTCATAGAGGAGGAACACCCCCTCCCTCTGCTCACAGTACTCATCCATAGACGAGTATTATCAGGAGGGGAGGAGACATTCCTCCCCATTCACACTGTACAGCGCAATAGGTGCTGCTTTGAAGAAGGACGTACCTGACTGACTGTCAGGAACGCCCTTCTGACTTTAAAGAGCTACGGTATCGGTACCGATAGCTCTTTACCCAGGGCACAGATCGGGAAAGCCAATAGTGCGCTGAATTCAGCGCACTGTCGGATTTCCAGCAGTATATAGAACTGCCTGTGCCCAAACCCATGAAAGGTCCTCTTTAAGTGAAAAAGCTGACCTGGGATGCCAAACACATGTCACTGTATAGATCTCGCCCTATGCATTCCCTCGCATTCATGGTTTCACTAATCTTATTGCCGTCAGTTCCAACATCCCCTTCAGAAGACATCAGTTTTAACCTGCTTCAGGCACTTCTATCCAAGCAGAGGCATCTTTATTCTTCCAAAGTTTGTATAGGAAATAAATTGTGGATAGTCAAGGTTTATGTGAAAAATTTGAAAGCATGCTAGGAGTTGTAATGCCACAACGGAACTCTGCTGTATATTGTGTTAACAATATGATATTTTTATTCCACAGTTTCTTGCAGAACATAAATTGCTTGGAAACATAAAGAATGTGGCAAAAACTGCAAAGAAAGATAATCTTATCGCAGCCTATGAAAAGCTCTTTGAGACTAAGGTAAGCATAATGGAGTGTTGATCCGTATGGTGACATTAATGATAGGAATTAGTCATTAATGATTTTATTCATGTAGTGAAACATGCTCTCCTGATATGTCTGCTTTATTAACATAATTTCCAGGTTAAATACAATGAAGACCTATTAATTGGATAGGTCATCAGTATCAGAGGGAAAAAAAACAAAACACACTGGCCTGTTCCCCTGTGCCTCCTTTCGCGGTTCAGTCCTACAAGTCTAGTGTTTTCTTCTGGAAGAAATCCCTGTCCCATGTCACGGGACGCTATGGTTGGCGAGGACTTCCGGTAAACGACTGCAGAGCAGTAGGACCGAGCTGCACTAGGAGGCGCCGGAGCGGTTTTTATTTTTTTTTCTTTAAGGGTAGGTCATCATTGTCTTTAGCCTGGAAAACCCCCTTTAAATGCGTGAACATTCAGTGAAATAAAAGTTCTTAGAAGTCTGTGTTGTGCTATTCCTCTGCATCTTTTGGAAACTCTTTTAGAATTGACAACTGGGCGTTACCACTGCACTTGTGTTCTTACGTTGTCTACTACTGTTCAAACAGTATCAGACTACATAGGAATACATTAATTCAATAAGGATCAGCCAATTCATTCATATTTTTCCAGGAGTTGACAAAAAACAATGTTGCCTGTGAAATAAACCCATGAATATCTATAATGAAATGTCACATTCAGGTAATGTAGAGTTACATTCACACTTTGCGCACCATTCCTGCTGTTACAGCGTTTCAAAGGAAAGGACAGTGTGGATCAGGTGACTAAAGAAGTTAAAGATCTTAAGGTCAGTGATGGAAAAACCACTGAAACAAAGCCAGAAGAAGTTGTGGATGATGTAAGTATTATAGACTATATGCCATTTGTGTATTTAATTGCCTGTATTTAGTTATACATTCAGTTATCTTAATCTTTTGTTTAAAAACTAGGGCCCCCCAAAATACACGAAGTCCATTTTGAAGAAGGGGGATAAAACCAACTTCCCAAAGAAAGGGGACACTGTTCATTGCTGGTATACCGGAACACTAGAGGATGGCACTGTCTTTGATTCCAATATCCCTACTAGTAAGAAAATTTTATTTTTTGTTTGTATGCTTTACCCTATATACATACATATATATTCATTTACAATTTACCTTTACTTTAGAGGATTTCTCTTATATTAAAAAATGGACTGCTTTTTCAGAAATGGTACCAATGTTATCTATGGTTGTGCCTGGCATTGCAATATACGTTTAAGCAGTGAGTTGCAGTACCAGATGTAGATTTTGGATGAGAGTGGCGCTGTATTTAGAACTGGAGCAAAAGCTTGAAAAAATTTTGATTAAAGGGAACAGTTATAATAGTGGATTGTACTGTTCCCCTGGATGTGTTCTGCCCTTCATGTGTTCTTTCTAAATAGTCTGAAAAAGTTTTGTTTTTGGATAATGGGGCATTTGCTAGTATCCCAACTGAACTTGATAATCCTATACCTTCACCTAAAAATGTGTCCCCATATTAAACAATGCTGATAACCCTCATCGGGGATACTGACGTCGTCAGGTAACACCGACCACTTTCCTTATGGAAAAATGGCCGCATATGGCCATCTTCATTGAAGTCTAATGGAATTGTGGAATGAGCTAAGTGTTCAATCCCATCCCAAGATGGGAACACCACTTTAACACATTTGTTAAAAAAAAGAAAAAATATACCGGTATATAATCTCATACTTTACTATATATTTATCAGGTGCAAAGAAGAAGAAAGGTGCTAAGCCTTTGAGCTTTAAAGTTGGTGTTGGTAAAGTTATAAGAGGGGTGAGTATAAGTGCACACAATACAGCCCTGTGATTGTACCTATTATTTGAGAAGAGGTTTCTTAACTTAAATTTCTTGCAGTGGGATGAGGCGCTTCTTACTATGAGCAAAGGAGAAAAAGCCAAACTTGAAATCGAAGCAGAATGGGCCTATGGCAAAAAAGGACAGCCTGATGCCAAGTATCCTTTTATCTGGTGAAAAAATAGAAAAACTGCTAGTTCTCTAGACACCATTAGAAATAGCTTACAAGTATTATTATTGGCTATAAGAAACAACAGCAAAAAAAACCTGCCTCTCTGCCATGTGGGGCCTCAGCCTAAATTGTGAAGGAGACCACTGTCTGCCAGTGTCTCTACAGAGCATGATAGTTTACGCAAAAAAACACCATTGTATTGAGGGCTGTGTGATCTGGTTAATTATAGTCTGTTACAGCCACATTTCTGAGACTGATGACAATTACATAATATGAAACAAACTCCCTACATTATAGTTATTAGAGATGAGCGAGTATATTCGATCGAGTACCTCCGCCGCATAGCTCCCAATGCAAAAACACTTCCAGGCGTTGAATTTTTACTGCCCCTCCCACCTTCCCTGGCGCCGGGAGCTATGTGGCAGAAGTATTCGATCGAATATACTCGCTCGTCTCTAATAGCTCCAGCCTGACCTAGGTCTATGTAATATACTCAGTGTACTTCAGTAAAGGACATTAGACCCTTCTTGTATTACCTGAATCATTCAAGATCTTATTACTTTTCCTTAACTGCATTCCCAGAATCCCACCTAATGCTAAGCTCTTCTTTGAGGTTGAACTGGTTGATATTGATTGAAGAGTCTTCTGAATTTTGGCCTCCAAAATGGAATGTGAAATCCTTGTTTACAGAACTGCTGCCAATGTCTGTGTAAATAAACTTGAGACTTCTACTGTACTTGACTTTTCCTTGTCTGCTTCATGATACCAATTATGATTACTTGTGTGGCCACTAACTGTGCCACCCTCTGCGTAATATACCTTACAAAAGAAAAGTGCTGCTTTTCTACCCACCTACACTATGCTGAAAATTGTACTAAATCAGCCTTGGTCTTCCAAGATTGATTGTCAGCTGAATGAAGTATCAGATTACAGATGCACATAGATGGTTATGCGAAGGGCAGCAGAGAGATGCACACATATATATTGCTGCAGTGAATGATGCGGTAAATTTTCCACCTTTTCCTAAGTATTTTATTCACATCAATACAGGTCAGTACCATCCTAATGATGAGGTATTTACATGGGACTGTATCCTGGAGGTTCTGGGGATTGGATTGATGTTTAGGATGGTATAGGAGTCCCTGGAGTATCATTGATATCGAGGGAGACAGGGTCTTTAGGGTACAGCCTGCATCAGAAGGAGAGCAGGGATCCTTAAACTGGGAGCAACTGGATAGGGACATTAAACCCAGGGGGGAAACTGGAAGAGGACATTAAACTGAGGGTAACTACAGGGGGACAGTAAACTGAGGAGAATATTAAACTGGGGCAGCTGGAGGGGCACGGTAATATCCCCCTCCAGCTACCCCCACAGTTTAATATCCTCCTCCAGTTTCCCCCATGGTTTAATGTCCTCCTCTGGTTGCAACAATTTAATGTCCCCCACCAGCTAACTCCACAGTTTAATGTCTCCCTCTAGTTGCCCCCAACTGGGGCAGCTGGAGGGGGACATTAAAGGGGTATTCCCATAACCCTTGTTCCCCAACCCGCAGGCTCTGTGCTCTGTTCACTTCCTGTTTTTGTTTTTTTTTTATGTAGATTGTGAGCCCCACATAGAGCTCACAATGTACATTTTTCCCTATCAGTATGTCTTTTTTGGAATATGGGATGGAAATCCATGCAAACACGGGAAGAACATACAAACTCCTTGCAGATGGTTTTATGCCCTTGGCGGGATTTGAACACCAGGACTCCAGCGCTGCAAGGCTGCAGTGCTAACCACTGAGCCACCGTGTGGCCCCGCCACTTCCTGGTTTTCTGGGCACATTGGTGGGCAGGGTTTCACTTGCTCTGCTATCTGCTATGTTTGCAGTCAGTAATGAGGGATTGGTTGTAAATGCATTACCACAGTATGAAGCTGATGTAGCAGAGCTGGATTTGAGTACGCTTGCATTAAATACAGAGGTATTGGACTCCCTATCTCAGCCCTTATCAGCCAACTTCAATTAAACCGGCTGATAAGTGTAAGAGCTGAAGATAGAGTACTATTAGGGTTATTGTGTGGAGAGCATAAAGAGAAATTGATCAAAATGGGCGGAGTCAATTTAGAAGTGGGTGGAGCTAAATTTGCAGTGGCACACTATGCGCACCACATATTTTGTCCCTCTTTCTGTCCTTTGAAAGTTGGGAGGTATGGACATCATGGTAAGCAGTCTCAACCCTCTAGCACAAGAACTACTGAGAATTGATTTTATTTTAAATATGATTTTTATTGAAAAGAGAAAACTGTGAGAAATTTTACAATGTAAAAAAACAGTTACAAACATAAGAAAAACCAACAGAACTCCAATCAGTAGAACTACAAGGCTGGAACTTCGGATTGCAACCTAAGTGAAGGGGAGTCACAAACATAACCAAATAAACAAGAGACCAAAAGGCCAAATACACAAACGCTACTGAAGCACCAATTCTACGAGAAGACAGAAAAGAGGAAAAGAACCACAAAGCAAAACAAAGAGGCAGAAGCACGGAGGGAGAATTAAGAAGGGAACATAGCCAGAGAGGCACAGGAAAGGAGTAGGAAAAAGAATAAGAGAGACAAGATAGAAACAAAAGAAAACCAAACAATAACAGAAACATTATACCTGAGCACAATACTGGAGAAACACGGGATATAGCAAAAAAAAAAGAAATGAAAATGAAGCCACCTGGGATGATGGTACAGTAAATAAACAATGATCTAAGGGGTCCCCACGGGGTCAGCCTGAGGCCGAAGAGAAAGAGCTACCACCTTACTAGACTCCATATACGAGATCCAAAGGGACCATTGGGCTCGAAATTTGGCGTAAGTATGATTTTTATTGGCCAACATACGTTCCAAGGTGCATGCTAATTCCATATGGTGGAGTAATTCAGTTACGGTTAAGCAAAGAGCAGACTTCCACTGACGAGCGATCATGGTCCGGGCAGCTAGCACAATCTGCCCCAGAACGACCTGCATCTCCAAGGGAAAACTACCAGCATCTAAAAAGCATAGGGCAAGACCAGGAGAAGGACTTATATCAAAACCGGCTATGGTGGACATGAAGTGAAATACCGCCGTCCAGAAGGCTCGAATCAGGGGGCACTCCCACCACAAATGCAAGAAGGAACCTACTTGGCCGCATCCCTGCCAGCAGAGTCTAGAACAGGAACAATCAATGTGCGCCAATTGGGTTGGGGTCCTATACCACCGCAGAATTATTTTCAAGGCCGTTTCCCAATGAGACGCCCCCCTAGAGACACGTTTAACAAACCCGGCTGCAGCATACCAGTCCGACAGAGGAATCATTCTGGCAAGATCCGCTTCCCAACGGAGCAGGTGAAGAGGCTTGACCCGCACCGGGGGAACAGAGAAAAAGTCATAAAACACAGACAACCCACCTCTAACAGGTGAAGACCTATTCCACAACTTCAAAGCCAGTCTGGGAAAGGTCAGTCTAGAGGGCTCATAGGATTGAAAAAAATGATGAAACTGTAAATATTTAAAAAAGTCTGTTTTAGGGAGATGGAACTCATCCTGTAGCTTAGAGAACGACTTAAACCCGTCATCAGAATAAAGATGGGCCACTTTATAGAGGCCCCTAGAGACCCACCCACGGAGTTGCATTTGAAGGAGAAAAGAGGTCAAATATAATAGAGGTAACTTCGACAATGGAACCAGGTCTTCCCTGGAGGTGTACGACAAAAAGTAACGCCAAGCAGTCACGGAGGCCCTAACACTCAGCAAGGGGAGGGGAGTGGTGGGAGGACTCAAATCCTTAGGACGTAAAATACTCATAAGCGGGGCGTCCAGTAGGTTTTCCTCAATTTCGGCCCTACTGGGAATTGAAGAGAACCTGCACTGGGGAAAACTGCTATAAAATAGAAGGCACATAATGGTCAGAAGTTGTGCAGTTCCTCATGTACATATAGAAGCTTATCTGAAGACGTCATCTGTAATATGTCTTGAAAGGCAAATCACCCAGTAGATTCATGCTGCTATAACCACAGAATGCACCAAATACTGCCAAGCTTGTACACTACAAAGAATCTAATGATTCCCTTTGAAGGATTTGGTACATGACTGCATCCTTCAGAACCAATTTACTTCCTTAACGCTCCGTTCCCATGGAGTAACGCGCCGCACATTCTGACACGTAAACACGTGTCAGAATGTGGCGCATCCAAATAGATCCCATTGGCTTCAATGTGTGCCGGCTTACGCTGCTATACATTGAAATCAATTGGAGGCTTTGTAACCCATTGATTTCAATGTGTAGCTTGCGTAAACCGGCATACATTCAAGTCAATGGGATCTGTTTTGAAGCGCCACACTATGACTCGTGTTACATGTCAGAATGCGTGGCGCATTACTCCATGGGAACGGAGCCTTAGAGTATCATGTTTTTTGGAAGCAGATAAGAGAACTCCCCTTACTGTCTTCCAGGCAGGAATGGTAGCCTCTGGCAGTAGGGTATAAAGGTGTGTAGTCCAAGTCGGGTGGCTTTAAAAACAATAATTATTTTAATTAGATGCATAGATTGTTATATATTTAGCTTCATAGGACTTCAGTCACTTATGAAGTTGGGCTGTGGAAAAAGCAGCTGGAATCTGTAATAAAACATCTGATGCAGGAAATTGTGGAGTAAACTCATCAGGGAGGTTCAGCCCCCAAATATTCTTGGGTAAACCAATGCCTGAGAAAAGCTTAGGAAATAAGTTGATGCTACCCAAGTGAAAGATCCAAAGGCCATATGTAATTTGTTAACATTAGTATGGTGTAACAGTAGCGGTACAGTCTGTAACAGATATTCACACATAGGAATATGACGCTGATTGGGGGGAAGATTCTGCGTCCCAATGTATTCAATAGGAAACTGAAATCACAGCAAGATGCTGGAAAAATAAGTGTCCTGCTCTATCTTGCTGCAGAGTTTGTGTCTCGAGACTCCCTATGAATTAGGGCCATTCATCTGGGCCTAGTCAGCAGCGGAAAGCCATGACTGAATGCTGGAACACGGAAAATAAAGAGGAATTCCTCTTCATTTCTGCCGTGTGAATGGCCCCATACAGTAGTTTAGAAACAAAAAACAAACTTTAATGGCCGTGGCCCATAAGATAGTGGAGGTGGCTCCACTTTAATTTTGTATTTTTTTCCCTATTGGTAGGGAATAGTTTTAGTATATATGTGTTCAATGTTCAATAATAAATGTAGAAGCAGAAGCCCAGTCAGACCATTTCCATACAATCCCACAACTCCAGTAATCCAAAAAGAAAGTCAGAAGTGGCATCATCCAAAGTAATCCAACATTTTATTCACCCATAGCAAACATGAACAGCAATGTTTCAGCTCCTCAATGGCACCATTAGCTTATATAGAGAGTTTGAGGCCACATGTACAGTATATACCTGCAAAGGGTTCTGACGTGGAAACTTAGTGTTTAGCTAATAATTCAGCAGAACATATATATTGTATCATTATCACTGCAGGTAGCACTCTATATAGCTTTCCCATTCACTTTGACACCACTTAGGTTTCTGTCCATGCTGAAGTTTATGCATTACCTGAGCTGAGGTCGTGGGGCAGAGCACCACTGGATGGGGCATTATAAAACCTACCCACACAATAATATATTGGATGTAGAAGCTCCTTACTGTATTGGCTATGAATAAAGATGTCAGTTCAGGACCAAAGTGATTTGCCAACTTCATCAAGGTTTCAAATTGTTGCCTCTTGCTATAGGATTTTTTTTATGCCACCTTGTGGTTGACTTTACACTAACATATTTTGGAGCAATTTGGCATATTTTAAGACTCATCAATCATGATTCCTGATTTGTCTTTTTTATGGCCATCCATTTGCATCTGTTAAACTGATCAGCTAAATGGATGCAAAACAAAATGGACAGATATTGGGTGACTGCACCCTACAACACACAATACATCTGGCACCAGGGCAAATATGCCAGTTTTAATTAAAATTGAAACAGAATTCTGGCTTGTTTGACTTCCCCTTAAAGGTACCAATATGTATACACCATATATACGGATATGTATATTGTTATTGGGTAACAAAAGTAATGTAGCAGATGGAATTGGATTTTGAAGCTTTGTGTATGAGCAGAGGTGGATTGTGACATGCAAGGTAATACCTATACCAGTGATGGTGAACCTATGGCATGCGTGCATTCGCCTGAATCGCTCACTTTGGGGAACCTTCCCTGAGGAAGCCAGAACAGGTGAAACGCGAGTTGGGACTTTTTTCCACTACTTTTCATGGTAATTTTATGGCATTTACTTGATAATTTCCTTTCACTATAAGGGAGTAAATTTGACTAACACTACATTCAAACTATACACCACATTTGTGTTGGCACATATGTGTTTTTTTTCTAATGTTGAACACTATGTATTTTTTTGCCCCCTCTTTCTATGTGATAGACAATATTGTATGCTATACTTACCTGTATGATGGTTTATCTGGGTGTGTTTTTTCTTCTTGTCTTTTTTTCAATTTTGTTTTGTATTTTTAAATGTTTATATAAATAAACTTTGGTTATATCTTACATGGATTATGTATAACTAAAAGCTATTAAAAATTAATCCATGATCATTTTGTCTTTTAAAAGCATATGCAGTTTTATTATCAAAATTAAAAAATTAACATATTAACAAATGTCTGATAAATATACAAAATTTACATAAATTATTTCAAAATTAAAAATGAAATCAGTTATTCCATCCCAGATAGACCTGCCGTGAGGGGAAGACGCCGTGACTTAAGAATTGGAATTGGGACCTTTTTTCTTGCCATATGTAGGAACCCCATTAACAAATCTGCGGTTGTACAGCATGCGTTTTTTGGCTCGTCCAGTTTTCTTTTTCTTCTTTTCTTGTTTTTCCACCTAGACAAGAAAGACATCAAAAGTTCAGATTTAAAAAAAAAATAAAAATTACCAACAAAATATAATTGCAAGTTAACATTTCAGTGTAAAAGAATGTCAAACTATGAGAAGCTTCTCTACCAGGTTACACATCAGCTGCATTTCCAATGGGAGTGTTATACAGGATTTGAAAAATAAAAATGCTTTCCCTCCATAAACAGTGCCACACCTGGTTATGGGTTTTGCCTGGTATTACAGCTCAGCTGCACTGAAATAAATAGAGCGGAGCAGCAATACCACGTATAACTAATGGTCATGTGTGTTACAGTTTTCAGAAAAAGGCAACCATCTTTTCTTATAGTGTAAAACCTGTTAAAAAGTGGGTGATCCATTCAAACATGCAGATAGTCAGGACACTTAAGCAACTGGCTAATAAAACCACAGTCATTTCACACACAGCTCCAGATAAGATAGGAATACCCCTTGCTAGGATATCCCATCACTGAAAGATCAATGAAAGTATGAATTTTGGAATACGCCAAGATAATATGGCATGCCTAAGGATATAGGTGCTCAGGGAGGAACCCAGTCCAATTCACACATGAATTAATGAATACCAGCACTCTGAGGTTATTCTTGCACTCTAGATCAGATTTATTGGGTTAAGGCAATCACATGACTTATTCTATGAAATTTCGCTCCATCTTGGACCTTCATCAGACAGTAAAGATTGCCATGTTAATGTAGAAGGCTCTGGTTGAGAGCTAAGCAGCATAAATTACATGCAAAGAAATCAATAAATGGTACTTACTTTGGGGGTCTGACTTCTCACTTTCCCTGCACGAGCAAGCGAACCATGGACTTTACCTGCAAGAAGAATACACTGTTTAACTCTTTGAAGACCCTTCTCAAATATTAGAAAATTCCAATGTACAATGGCTGAATTGTGCTGATTCTTCATAGATCATAGTTTATACATGAAGTTCTCTTACCTCCCAGAAGCCTGCCCGTCACATTCAGGGTGCACTGATCCTGCACCCCACATTCTGATAGAACAGTCTCATCTTCCAGAGAAAGTCCAGAAAATGACACAATCAGATCACAGTCCAAGAGGCCTTCAAGCTCAGCTATATGGGTCTAGAATTGAGAGACAGATGTACAAAAAATATTCAGAACACAAAACCAAAGATGCAAGTCCTAAAACACAGAACTCTTACAATACATCTATAACAACTGTAAATAGTAGATCTTTATGGTACTTCATGTTTGGATCAGTGGAATCAATAGAAATCATGGCTATAATGCTCCCATGTGAGTAAGGCCTAACTCTAAGTACAATGGATTACTATTATTGTACTGATCCCAGATCTCAGTCTGAAATGCATTTATAATTCTGCTAGTTGCCAATAGACAGTCAACAAAAGTTTGTTGCCATATAGATCTTATCCACAATGGCAACAAAAGTTTTCCTTCATCAGTCCTGCACAATTCTCAGAATACACAAGGACTGCTGGGAGATGTCAGCTCTGAGTTATGCAGAAAGTCTTAAAACATCTCTTCACCTAAGCATTCCACTACGGGCACTTAGGAAATTGGCCTTATGACACTGATATAAGCTTACAATTTTCACATCAAAATGAGTTATTTTGGAAGCGGTTGGTTGTAAGACAGTGTTTGAGAGCTAAAAGATGGTCCCGAAAAACAAAGGGGCTGTGTAGCTATGTAGCCCTCCATCAGTTTTGTACTTCTCTAGTACATACCTTAATATTGAACACAGTATCTTGGTTGGACACATCCAGTGTGTGCAGCGTCTGGCCCGTAATGAAAATCTGCATGTTGTACTGAAAAAGAAAAAAGGTAATCAAATATATGTTTTATCTAGAAGATACTAATGTACATGTTTGCAGCTGTTCATGAGCAAGTACTAAATCATATGCTACAGAGGATGATCAGTGGATGGTCATGCAAATACACGTAAAAGCACAATATAGTACTGATAAATAAAAGATAAAACAATACCGGAAAAAGTTTGTGGTCTCTAGGCTTCAGCAGGTTGGCATACAGCGCTTTCTTAAGTCAGTCAAAGAGCTAGTGTCCACTACAGGCTGTCCAGCAACAAGAACTCTAGCTTTTGTCTGGGGTGAGACCATATATACCTATCCTAGTCTCCTCCCCAAGTGATGACAATAGGTGGAGAATTTCCATCCTCCCTCTAGAAACCAAATAACTATGAATGGTCACCTTTCCAGACACCTCTCTGCAGGAACCCCCTGCGGAGATAATGAGTTTAGCAATGGGTATGCAAATGTGATCAGAATGGGACAAACAAAGGGTTTGATAACAGCCATAAAAGCCACACTGTGTTAGGTGTAATACGGACAAGGAATAATACACCACAGAAAAAAATACATAACTGGGGGTCTCTCATCATCACCCCCCTTCCTCCCAAACCATATTTGCCAACTCTCCTGAAATGTCGAGTAGGCTCCCATACAGAGGGGAAACGTCCCAAATGAGTGGGTCTGTCGTCCAGCTAAATGTTACCGCATCTCCCGGACTGCTTCTCATCCTACAGGTGACATGGCCATTTTATGTCAGTCACATAGCGGGAAAAAAAAAAACAGCGTGTTGTTAGCTCATTGCTTGCTCACAACGCCAAAAGGCATGTGACACACATAAAAAGAAGGGAGCACATAACAAGCAACAGGGCCTGGTCTCCCCTGAAAATTTCCAGGGTGTGTTTTGCATACCAGTCCTTTACAACCCCGCTGCCAAATGTTGACAAATACAGTATGTCCAAAGCATAAACTAATACAAAAGTTATATAGCTGTACTTTATAGGAGTTGTCACACTGAGAAAACCCTTTTCTCAAAATCAGCTCATACAGAAGTATTCCATCAATAGATGTCGTCATACAGATGACACCTATATCCACTAATAGGGCATATGCACCAGAATATCATCCGGCATCAATCACTGAGATAAATCTGCTGTATTTATAGACTGCCTGTTCACACAGTCTAACCATTAGTAAATCTGGCCCGCTATTCAAATCCCAACTCTATAAACTGAATACAACTCAGGTCTGGTTCACATTTGTGTTCGGTATTCCATTCGGGAAGTCTGCTTGGGGACCCCCCAACGAAATACCGAACGCATTAAAAAGCAGTTAGCAGTGAAAACACATGGACCCCCTAGACTATAATGAGGTCCGTGTGGTTTTTGCACGGTGTCCGCACAAATCGAGCGGAAAGAAAAGTATTTCAAGAACGACTTTTCTCTCTGCATAACTAGTGCAGACACCACGCGGAAAACACACAGACCCCATTATAGTCTATGGGGTCCATGTACTTTCACTGCTCACCGCATTTTAATGCATTCTGTATTCCATTTAGGAGGTCCTCAAGAGGACTCCCTGAACAGAATACCGAACGTAGATGTGAACTAGGCCTTATCCCTTATTAATTGAGAATGGAGGAGGACGAAGAGAAAAACCTGAACACTGAAAAACATTTATGCAGAGACAAAAGAGCAGATGAAAATAGATGTATTTAGCCTGTATTCTCATGGGGGGTATTGTTTATGTGGTCATGGTGTTTTGTAAATAAAGCTTAAAAAAAAAAATACCTATCTGAAAAAACACAGTAGCTGTACACAATGACAAAATTAGCATTGAATGTCTTCCATTGTGTGCAGCTGCTTTATTGAGTTATGCAATGGTTTTCATTCATTAATAAAGTACATTCTTTCAGATTCCTTTATTCAGCCATGTTTACAAAACTCCATAGAAAGGCGTGAAGAGGAAAGAAAAAGTATTTTCCATGGTCTAGTCCAGCCTTGCAGGCTTTGTCATCTCACCACAAGCTATGGTCATCAGTTTCTTCTCAGTAGTCCATAGTCAGGTGGTAGGATGAAGGAGATATTTGACTTCTTGTTGCTGAACTTTTAGATTGGCTCAAAAATCCGCAGTAAATTTGAGAGAAATAAAAATAAAAAGCATCAGTTTTTCTGCAATGTGCGGTCTTAGCACAATGGAATCTCCTATTGAAGGGAGTGGAAGACGGATAACTCTATATCCACCGCTCCATAGTGTGTACATGCTATTAGCAGAATAAAAACTCTGGGGCTCAGAGACAGATCTTATGGATCCTCACACTGCCCATGGGGACAAGCTGCATGTATTACATGTATTACATGATTTATTACATGATTCCTCTGTGACCATGCCAGGACAAGTCTACAAAGACAAATACTGGTGTGAAATAGCAGGTGATATATGACATACAATAAAATACATATATATTTCATAATAGACATACTGTATTTCTGGTTTGGGCATATTCTACTTTCCAACATCTATTAGGTCACTACAGTTATTGATCAATCCCATCCCAAGATTAGAACACCACTTTAGTGCATGTATTAAAAAAAGAAAAAGTATATATAATACAAAAGTTAATGTATATTTTACCAGGTGCAAAGAAGAAGAAAGGTGCTAAGCCATTGAGCTTTAAAGTTGGCGTTGGTAAAGTTTTAAGAGGGGTGAGTATAAGTGCACACAATACAGCCCTGTGATTGTACCTATTATTTGAGAAGGGGCTTCTTAACTTGTATTTCCTTCAGTGGGATGAGGCCAGTGGTGTAACTAGTAATGGCGGGGCCCCATGGCAAAATTTTGACATGGGCCCCCTTCCTTCGACCGACCCCTCACCCAACCAATCAACCAACCGACCAACCCCCCTGCACCCCTACACGCACTATTATGCCCAATAGTGGCCCCTACACACAGTATTATTTCCCATAGTGGCCCCTGCACACAGTATTATGCCCCACAGTGGCCCCTGCACACAGTATTATGCCCCAAAGTGGCCCCTGCACACAGTAATATTTCCTCTAGTGGCCCCTGCACACGGTATGATGCCTCATAGTGGCCCCTGCACACAGTATTATTTCCCATAGTGGCCCCTGCACACAGTATTATTCCCCATAGTGGCCCCTGCACACAGTATTATGCCCCATAGTGGACCCTGCACACAGTATTATTTCCCATAGTGGCCCCTGCACACAGTATTATGCCCAATAGTGGCCCCTGCACACAGTATTATTTCCCATAGTGGCCCCTGCACACAGTATTATTTCCCATAGTGTTCAGCACACTGTCGGCTTTCCCGATCTGGGCCCAGTGTGAATAGCTTACGGTCCGGTACCGTAGCTCTTCTATGGTCAGAAGGGCGTTTCTGACACTCAGTCAGAGACGTCCTTCTTCACAGCACAGCCAATCGCGCTGTGCTGTGAGAGCCGTGAGGAACGCTCCCTCCATCTGCTCGCAGTACTCGTCCATAGACGAGCATTATCAGGGAGGGAGGGAGGGGGGAGTTCCTCCCGGCTCTCACAGCACAGCACGATAGGCTGTGCTGTGAAGAAGGACGTCTCTGACTGAGTGACAGAAACGCCCTTCTGACCATAGAAGAGCTACGGTACCGCACTCAGCGCACTGTCAGCTTTCCAGCAGTATATAGAACTGCCTGTGGGCAAAATGGTGAAAGGTCCTCTTTAATAGTCCCACAATGGGGAAATTTCAGTGATACAGCATCATGGATAATACAGTAGTATATAACAAGAGAGAAACACATACCCTGTTTCCCCATAAAATAAGTCATCCCCCGAAAGTAAGACATAGCAGAGGTTTTGATGAATTGCACCCCCCGAAAGTATGACATCCCCCAATAATAATAATCTTTCTGCGTAAAGATTGTATGAAGAAAAACATTGCTGCCGGCTGAACACTGTGCGTGATGTTCCGTGTGCACAGGTATGACGGTTTCTCACACCGGTCCACTCTCCCAGCTCATCCCACAGCAGCAGGAACAATGGATACAATGTACGGTATCACAGCAGCGGCAATGCAATGTTTTTCTTCATAAAGTCTTTGCGCAGCAAGCACATATCAGTGTAGCACAGTGGGGGCAGCAGCACACAAAAATATAATAATACATCCCCTGAAAATAAGATATAGCATATCTTTAGGACCAAAATTTAATCTAAGACACTGTTTTATTTTCGGGGAAACACAGTACAAGCTCATGGCAGATAGAGAGATACTAGACATAGCAACTAAAAGAAAGAAAAAAAGACAAACTGCAGGACCATTAAGTTCACTGTGCGAAGTGATATTGATAGTACAGCAGACTGCAGACACAGCTCCGCTACATACATGTCACACACACAGCTTTGCTACATAAACGTCACACACAGAAGGCTCTGCTACATACACGACACACACAGATGGCTCCGCTAAATACACGTCACACACACAGCTTTGCTACATAAATGTCACACACAGACGACTCCCCTACATACATGTCACACACACAGCTCTGCTACATACACGTGACACACAGTTGGCTCCGCTACATACACGTCAAACACAGACAGCTCCACTACATACATGTCACACACAGACACGGCTCCGCTACAAAAACGTCACACACAGACAGCTCCCCTACATACACATCACACACAGACAGCTCCATAATCATTTAGTTCTCTGTGCGAGCGATCTTCGCTTGGTTTGATGTAGATTATGTAGCCTGATCGCGGTTGGAAGGAAGGACTTCTGATAGCGCTCTTTCTCACACTAGGGGTTAAGCAGTCGGTCACTTACAGTGCTGCCAAGTGTCATCAAGGTCTCATACATGGGGTGGGATTTGTTCTCCTGCATGGAGCTCACCACGGACAGTATCCTTCTGTCACCCACTACCTGTACTGGGTCCAGGGGGCTCCCCAGGACGGAGCTGGCCCTTCTGATCACCCTGTCAAATCTATTTCTGTCCCTGGTTGATATACTGCTCCCCCAGCAGGCCACACCGAAAAAGATGGCTGAAGAAACCACAGAGTTGAAAAAGGCCCTAAGAAGTGTCCCCTGGACTCCAAAAGCCATCAGTCTTCTGAGCAGGTAGAGCCTACTGTGACCCTTTCTGTGCAGCGCCTCCAGGTGATCAGCCTAGTCTAGTTTATTATTGAGGAGCACACCCAGGTACTTATAGGTCTTGACTATCTCAATGCATGTCCCTTGGATCTCCATTGGGATCGGAGCACTTCTCCGCTTACTAAAGTCCACCACCATCTCCTTGGTCTTCCTAGCATTAATCCTGAGCTGGTACTGCTGGCACGATTCAACAAAATCACGGTTTATGTCTCTGTATTCCCTACCGTCACCATCAGTGAGGAGGCCTACTATTGCAGAGTCATCGGAGTTCTTCTGTAAGTAACAGCTGGATGAGTTGTGCCTGAAGTCAGCAGTGTACAGTGTGAAGAAAAATGGGGCAAGAACTGTACCTTGTGGTGCCCCCGTACTACAGATCACAGTGTCAGACATACAATCCCGGGCTCTCACATACTGAGGGCGGTTTGTGAGGTAGCCTAGTATCCAGTTGGACAGGTGGTGGTCTAAATATTGTTATATATTTAATTTCAGGGCAAATATATTTTATATATTTAATTTCATAGAAATTCAATCACTGCTCAGTCACTTATGAAATTGTGCTGTGGAAAAAGCAGCTCGAATCTTGCATAAAACAGATCTGATCCAGGAAATTAAATGGTGGAGTAAACTTATCTTGTCCAGTATCAGGGAGTTTCAGCCTCAAATATTTTTGGGCAAGCAATGCCGAGTAAAGCTTAGGAATAAGTTGATGCTACCCAAGTGAGTATTCAAAGGCCATATGCAATTTGATATACAGTCCTATGAAAAAGTTTGGGCACCCCTATTAATCTTAATCATTTTTAGTTCTAAATATTTTGGTGTTTGCAGCAGCCATTTCAGTTTGATATATCTAATAACTGATGGACACAGTAATATTTCAGGATTGAAATGAGGTTTATTGTACTAACAGAAAATGTGCAATATGCAAAATTTGACTGGTGCAAAAGTATGGGCACCCTTATCATTTTATTGATTTGAATACTCCTAACTACTTTTTACTGACTTACTGAAGCACAAAATTGGTTTTGTAACCTCACTGAGCTTTGATTTTCATAGCCAGGTGTATCCAATCATGAGAAAAGGTATTTAAGGTGGCCAATTGCAAGTTGTTCTCCTATTTGAATCTCCTCTGAAGAGTGGCATCATGGGCTACTCAAAACAACTCTCAAATGATCTGAAAACAAAGATTGTCCAACATAGTTGTTCAGGGGAAGGATACAAAAAGTTGTCTCAGAGATTTAACTTGTCAGTTTCCACTGTGAGGAACATAGTAAGGAAATGGAAGACCACAGGGACAGTTCTTGTTAAGCCAAGAAGTGGCAGGCCAAGAAAAATATCAAAAAGGCAGAGAAGAAGAATGGTGAGAACAGTCAAGGTCAATCCACAGACCACCTCCAAAGATCTGCAGCATCATCTTGCTGCAGATGGTGTCACTGTGCATCGGTCAAAAATACAGCGCACTTTGCACAAGGAGAAGCTGTATGGGAGAGTGATGAGAAAGAAGCCGTTTCTGCAAGCACACCACAAACAGAGTCGCCTGAGGTATGCAGAAGCACATTTGGACAAGCCAGCTTCATTTTGGAAGAAGTTCCTGTGGACTGATGAAACAAAGATTGAGTTGTTTGGTCATACAAAAAGGCATTATGCATGGCGTCCAAAAAAAACAGCATTACAAGAAAAACACATGCTACCCACTGTAAAATTTGGTGGAGGTTCCATCATGCTTTGGGGCTGTGTGGCCAATGCCGGCACCGGGAATCTTGTTAAAGTTGAGGGTCGCATGGATTCCACTCAGTATCAGCAGATTCTTCAGAATAATGTTCAAGAATCAGTGACGAAGTTGAAGTTACCCCGGGGATGGATAGTTCAGCAAGACAATGATCCAAAACACCGCTCCAAATCAACTCAGGCATTCATGCAGAGGAACAATTACAATGTTCTGGAATGGCCATCCCAGTCCCCAGACCTGAATATCATTGAACATCTGTGGGATGATTTGAAGCGGGCTGTCCATGGTCGGCCACCATCAAACTTAACTGAACTTGAATTGTTTTGTAAAGAGGAATGGTCCAAAATACCTTCATCCAGGATCCAGGAACTGATTAAAAGCTACAGGAGGCGACTAGAGGCTGTTATCTTTGCAAAAGGAGGATCTACTAAATATTAATGTCACTTTTCTGTTGAGGTGCCCATACTTTTGCACCAGTCAAATTTTGGTTTAATGCATATTGCACATTTTCTGTTAGTACAATAAACCTCATTTCAATCCTGAAAAATTACTGTGTCCATCAGTTATTAGATATATCAAACTGAAATGGCTGTTGCAAACACCAAAATATTTAGAACAAAAAATGATTAAGATTAATAGGGGTGCCCAAACTTTTTCATAGGACTGTATGTATTTTTTTCCTATTGGTAGGGCAAAGTTTT
This sequence comes from Leptodactylus fuscus, assembly GCF_031893055.1. NCBI lineage: Eukaryota > Metazoa > Chordata > Amphibia > Anura > Leptodactylidae > Leptodactylus > Leptodactylus fuscus. Next base: position 100,338,439 of record NC_134271.1, read on the forward strand.
AGTATATATGTGTGTTCAATAATAAATGTAGAAGCAGAAGCCCAGTAAGACCATTTCCACACAATCCCACAACTCCAGGAATTCAAAAAGAAAGTCAAAAGTGGCATCATCCAAAGTAATCCAACATTTTATTCACCCATAGCAAACATGAACAGCAATGTTTCAGCTCCTCAATGGCACCATTAGCTGATATAGAGAGTTTGAGGCCACATGTATGTACCTGCAGAGGGTTCTGACATGGAAACTTAGTGCTTAGGTAATAATTCAGCAGAACATATATATTGTATCATTATCACTGCAGGTAGCACTCTATATAGCTTTCCCATTCACTTTGCCACCACTTAGGTTTCTGTCCAGGCTGAGGTTTATGCATTACCTGAGCTCAGGTCCTGGAGCAGAGCACCACTGGATGGGGCATTATGAAACCTACCCACACAATAATATAATGGATGTAGAAACTTCTTATTGTATGGCTGTATGGTAAGAAATTGGGTGACTGCACCCTGAAACACATAACACATCTGGCACCAGGGCAAGTATGCCAGTTTTAATTAAAATGGAAACAGAATTCTAGCTTGTTTGACTTCCCCTTAAAGGTACCAATATGTATAGACCATATATAGGGATATGTATTTTGTTATTGGGTAACAAATGTAGCTGATGGAGTTGTATTTTGAAGCTTTGTGTATGAGCAGAGGTGGATTGTGACATGCAAGGTAATACTAGTACTGTATAATACATGTTATACTTGCCTCATACACTTGAGTAGTATTGGGCCTTGCACGGATTATGTATAACTAAAAGTGAATAAATCAAAAACTGTGATCATTTTGTCTCTTTAAAACATATGCAGTTTTATTAGCAAAATAAAAAAAATACAAATTTCTGATAAATCTACAACATTTACATAAATTATTTCGAAATTAAAAATTAAATCAGTTCTTCTTTCCCAGATCAACCTGCTGTGACGGGAAGAAGACATGACTTAAGAATTGGAATTGGGACCTTTTCCCTTGCCATATGTAGGAACCCCATTAACAAATCTGCGGTTGTACAGCATGCGTTTTTTGGCTCGTCCAGTTTTCTTTTTCTTCTTTTCTTGTTTTTCCACCTAGAAAAGAAAGGCATCAAAAGTTCAGATTAAAAAAAAAAAAATGTAAAAAAAAAAATTGCCCAAAAAATATAATTTCAAGCTTCTCTACCAGGTCACAAATTGGGAAAGGTATGCAGCTGCATTTCCAATCTATGAAATTTCGGACCTTCATCAGACAGTAAAGATTGCCATGTTAATGTAGAAGGCTCTGGATGAGAGCTAAGCAGCATAAATTACATGCAAAGAAATCAATAAATGGTACTTACTTTGGGGGTCTGACTTCTCACTTTCCCTGCACGTGCAAGTGAGCCATGGACTTTACCTGCAAGAAGAATACACTGTTTCACTCTTTGAAGACCCTTCTCAAATATTAGAAAATTCCAATGTACAATGGCTGAATTGTGCTGATACTTTATAGATCATAGTTTATACATGAAGTTCTCTTACCTCCCAGAAGCCTGCCCGTCACATTCAGGGTGCACTGATCCTGCACCCCACATTCTGATAGAACAGTCTCATCTTCCAGAGAAAGTCCAGAATATGACACAATCAGATCACAGTCCAAGAGGCCTTCAAGCTCAGCTATATGGGTCTAGAATTCAGAGACAGATGGAAAAAAAATATTCAGAACACAAAACCAAAGATGCAAGTCCAAAAACACAGAACTCTTACAATACATCTATAACTACTGTAAATAGTAGATCTTTATGGTACTTCATGTTTGGATCAGTGGAATCAATAGAAATCATGGCTATAATGCACCCATGTGAGTAAGGCCTAACGCGAAGTATAATGGATTACTTTTATTGTACTGATCCTAGATCACAGTCTGAAATGCATTTATAATTCTGATAGTTGCCAATAGACAGTTAACAAAAGCTTGTTGACATACAGTTTTCACATCAAAATGACTTATTTTGGAAGTGGTTGGTTGTAAGACAGTATTTCAGAGCTAAAAGATGGACCCAAGAAACAAAGGGACTGTGTAGCTATGTAGCCCTCCATCAGATTTGTACTTCTCTAGTACATACCTTAATATCGAACACAGTATCTTGGTTGGACACATCCAGTGTGTGAAGTGTCTGGCCCGTAATGAAAATCTGCATCTTGTACTGAAAAAGAAAAAGAATATCAAATAAAGGTTTTATCTAGAAGATGCTAACGTACATGTTTGCAGCAGTTCATGAGCAAGTACTAAATCATATGCTACAGAGGATGATCAGTGGATGGTCATGCAAATACAGGTAAAAGTACAATATAGTACTGGAAATAAGATATAATAAAAGATAAATTAAAGATAAAACAATACCGGAAAAAGTTTGTGGTCTCTAGGCTTCAGCAGGTTGGCATACAGCGCTTTCTTAAGTCAGTCAAAGAGCTAGTGTCCACTATAGGCTGTCCACAACAAGAACTCTAGCTTTTGTCTGCGGTGAGACCATATATACCTATCCTAGTCTCCTCCCCAAGGCATGTCACTAGGTGGAGAATTTCTGTCCTCCATCTTGAACCCAAATAACTATGAATGGTCACCTTTCCTGCCATCTCTCTGTGGGAATCCCCTGCGGACATAATGAGCACAATGGCCTTTTGTTGTGCTCTGGCTATCTCCATTAACATACCCTAATCTCGTTATCCCTAGCAGGGGGCATCCTGGATTTGTGGATTCAAAGCTCCATCAATCAATATTCGTAGACAAGCTGTCTCCTAGGTCATTTTCAAAGAATATATGGTTTTCTGATAATAACTGCCTAGGAGGTGTACACTGGTAAGTTCCCTGGGTAGGCCAGGCCAACCCGAACATTCAAAGTCCAAACTTACTAATGTTGAGAGCAGGAAAAGGGTCCAGGCACAAAACTCATCATTAACCAAAGGTGATTGGGATGTCATCATGGTGTCTACATGATGGGGGCCTCACTACCAGCCATTATACCCCTGGTTTGATACTATGATCATTTGGATAGGAATTATGACTGTTCAGAGTAATTTTGTTTCAAGATGGAGGGCTGAGCACATATCCCTAATGACAACATTCTAGGAGGAGACTGGGCAGAGATAAATTGTTTCCCATGAGAAGACCATGTGGTTGTTGTCTGGATTGTTCTTCTGATGGAAGCCATGTCAGGAGGCTGAGGATTTCTTAAGGACTATAAGCATGTGCCCTGGAGCAGAGATTAATTTGGGTATTTCTATCATTTATATCACTTTTTATTTTATTCTACAGTATTATGCTTTTGTAACCATATTTGCTTGTCGGTCACCCCGATAAATATTTCTGTATATGTTAAATGGCTAGTGCCGAACCATTCGAGGGTAATAAATATATAAAATTTAGAAAGCTTGTTTGGTATTATCTTATAAGACACGGACACTCTCGGGGTGAGAGTGGAAAGTAAGGTAAGAAGAATGACCACAGGTGTGCCAAGTGGAATGGCAAGGCAGGGCAATCCTTCACATTGACAATAATTAGGACAGAAAGGTAATACAAGCCACGCTATTTTGTCTCACAAAGAACAAACAAAGAGGATGATCAGTGGATGGTCATGCAAATACAGGTAAAAGCACAATATAGCACTGGAAATAAGATGAGTTCAATTGTTAATCAGAACATGGTGTGAACAGGCCCTGAGCCTGCGGTCATGGTGTTTTGTAAATGAAGCTTTAAAAAACCAAAATACCTACCTGCAAAAACCCCCGTCTCTATTAAAAGTGTATAAATACACAAAGCAGCTGCTGTACACAATGACAAAATTAGCATTGTATGTCTTCCATTGTGTGCAGCTGCTTTATTGAGTTATGTGAAGGTTTTCTTTAATTAATAAAGTACATACTTCTTTCAGATTCCTTTATTCAGCCATGTTTACAAAACTCCATAGAAAGGCGTGAAGAGGAAAGAAAAAGTATTTTCCATAGTCTAGTCCAGCCTTGCAGGCTTTGTCATCTCACCACAAGCTATGGTCATCAGCTTCTTCTCGCAGTCCATAGTCAGGTGGTAGGATGAAGGAGATATTTGACTTCTTGTTGCTGGACTTTGATTTTTTTTAGATTGGCTCAAAAATCCGCAGCACATAAAAATAAATAAATAAAGAAAATAAATAAGAATAAATAAATAAAAAACAGCAGCTTTCCTGCAATGTGCAGTCTTAGCAGAATGGAATCTCCCTATTGAAGGGAGTGGAAGACGGATATCTCTATATCCACCGCTCCATAGTGTGTACATGCTATTAGTAGAATAAACTTCTTAGCTTGTATTTCCTTCAGTGGGATGAGGCCTAGGAATGGCGGGCCCCATGGCGAACTTTTGACATGGGCCCCCTTCCTCTGACCGACCCCTCACCCAACCAACCGACCCCCCTACATTCCTACACGCACTATTATGCCCAATAGTGGCCCCTGCACACAGTATTATGCCCCACAGTGGCCCCTGCACACAGTATTATTCCCCATAGTGGCCCCTGCACACAGTATTATTCCCCATAGTGGCCCCTGCACACAGTATAATGCCCCATAGTGGCCCCTGCACACAGTATTATGCCCCATAGTGGCCCCTGCACACAGTATTATGCCCCATAGTGGCCCCTGCACACAGTATTATGCCCCATAGTGGCCCCTGCACACAGTATTATTTCCCATAGTGGCCCCTGCACACAGTATTATGCCCAATAGTGGCCCCTGCATACAGTATTATGCCCCATAGTGGCCCCTGCACACAGTATTTTCTCCCAGTGTGGAAACCCATGAACAATTATTATACTCTGGCGTCTTTTCCCCAGAAAATAAGTAATAATCAGAGATACAGAGGAGGATACCTCTCCCTGGCTCCAGTGCAGTCCCTGCTGATGTTGACCTTCTTCCATGACATACAGGACTTCACTTGAGCTTGGGCTTGCATCCCGACACAAGTAGACCTGAAGCCTGCCTGGAGCCAGGAGAGGTAAGTAACAGTGTTTGTTATGTTCCCTCAGCTCCTGCTCACAGCGGCCTCTGCAGAAGGAGAAGCGCAGGCGGCTGTAAGCAGGAGCCAGGATAAATAAGTAAATAGGGCCTGTTACCTGCTGGAGTTACTCCTAGTATCATGTTTTTTGGAAGCAGATAAGTAAACAGAACTCCCCTTACAGTCTTCCAGACAAGAATGGTATCCTTTGGCAATAGGGTATACAGCTGTGGAGTCCGAACAGGTGGCTTTACAAAAATGTTTAATTAGATGCATAGATAAGATAAGATAATCCTTTAATAGTCCCACAATGGGGAAATTTCAGTGATACAGCATCATGGATAGTACGGTAGTATATTACAAGAGAGAAATACATACCCTGTTTCTCCACAAATAAGTCATCCCCCGAAAGTAAGACATAGCAGAGGTTTTGATGAATTGCCTAATATAAGGCACCCCCGAAAGTAAGACATCCCCCAATAAACATTGCTGCCGGCTGAATACTGTGCGCGATGTTCCGTGTGCACAAGTATGACGGCTGCTGACACCGCTGCGATACGTTGTATCCACTGTTCCTGCTGCTGTAGGGTGAGCTGGGAGATGCCCACTGTTCATTCAAAAAATATGGTATGCGGGGGGGGGGGGGGGGGGTGAAGTGACGTTGATAGTACAGCTGACTGCACACTTTCAGTGTGTTTAATTTCTTTTTTTCATATTCAACTACAGTATATGTTTCATTAGATCCAAAGAACATTTAGAAAGAATATCATTCCAACCCCTGATGAAATCATCATTGTAAATAAATGTCGGGTATTTCTTTAACCGCAGGCCACGTGGTATCATATTATTGGCTAAATATTTTTCCAATGTTAAACAGTCCCTTGTGACCTTAGTTTCTTGCGAAAGAAATTTTTCCCACTGATTCATCAAGGATTTCAAATCTGAATTAGTGGTTAGCAGTATAGGATTTTCCTGATCAAATACAGCTGCCGCTTTCGATGCTCTGCCAGCTGAAAGCGTCAACGAAGTATAACCCACAGATGTGTCCATCTTATATAACAAAGCTTAGGGGAGACAACGAAAAAAGTCCATATGAAGTAAATTCCAAGATAAAAAAATAGTCCAGCTCACCCAATAGCTTAAATAACTACTTGATGTTAAGTGATGTTGGTTGTACAGCCGACTGCAGACACAGCTCCGCTACATACACGTCACACACACAGCTTTGCTACATAAACGTCACACACAGAAGACTCTGCTACATACACGTCACACACAGATAGCTCCGCTTCACTATATACATGTCACACACAGACACGGCTCCGCTACATATACGTCACACACAGAAGGCTCTGCTACATACACGTCACACACAGACAGCTCCACTACATAAACGTCACGCACACAGCTTTGCTACATACACGTCACATACAGACGGCTCCGCTACATAAAATAGCATAAGATAATTCTTTAATTGTCCCACGGTGAGGAAATTTCAGTATGTTACAGCAGCATAGTAATACAGGTACAGGATAATACACAGTAATATATTACAGAAGTAGACACGCATAAGCTGAGAAGAGAAGAGCACACCCAGGTGCTTATAGGTCTTGACTATCTCAATGCATGTCCCTTGGATCTCCACCGGGATCGGAGCACTTCTCCGCTTACTAAAGTCCACCACCATCTACTTGGTCTTCCCAGCTTTAATCCTGAGCTGGTTCCGCTGGCACCATTCAACAATATCCCGGTTTAAGTCTCTGTATTCCGTATCGTCACCATCAGTGATGAGGCCTACTACTGCAGAGTCATCGGAGTACTTCTGTAAGTAACAGCTGGATGAGTTGCACCTAAAGTCAGCAGTGTACAATGTAAGGGTCAGTTCACATGTGAACCGTCCGCGCGGGTTTTGACAGAGAGAGAGATGCGGCGAGCCGCGTCTCTCTCTGGTCAAAACCCGCCTGCCGCGACCATCGCAGTCGCGGTTTTCCGCTCCTATGTCGGCTCAAATGAATGGCTTCCGCCTTAAGAAAGGGCATGTCGCTTCTTTTCTCCGCTAGCAGCAGCCCGCCGCTAGTGGAAAAAAGAAGCCCGGCGGTCTGCATAGACCACCATTGTAAGGGGCGGATTTTGAAGCGAAATCCGCTGTCAAAATCCGCCCCTTTGCCCACGTGTGAACTAGCCCTAAAGAGAAATGGGACAAGAACTGTACCTTGTGGTGCCCTCGTACTACAGATCACAGTGTCAGACACACAATCCCGGGCTCTCACATACTGACGGCGGTTTGTGAGGTAGTCTAGTATCCAGTTGGACTGGTGGTGGTCCAAATATTGTTATATATTTAATTTAATTTCAGGGCAAATATATTTTATATATTAAATTTCATAGGAATTCAATCACTGCTCAGTCACTTATGAAGCTGTGGAAAAAGCAGCTCGAATCTTGCATAAAACAGATCTGATCCAGGAAATTAAATGGTGGAGTAAACTTATCCTGTCCAGTATCAGGGAGTTTCAGCCCCCAAATATTTTTGGGCAAACAATGCCCGAGAAAAGCTTAGGAATAAGTTGATGGTACCCAAGTGAGTATTCAAAGGCCATATGCAATTTGATAACATCAGTATGTTTCAACAGTAGCGGTCTGTAACAGATATTTACATGTATTCAATAGGAAACAGAAATCGCAGCATGATGCTGGAAAAATAAGTGTCCTGCTCTATCTTGCTGCGGAGTCTGTGTCTCGAGAATCCCTATGAATTAGGCCCATTCATCTAGGCCTAGTCAGCAGCGGAAAGCTATGACTGATTCCTGGAATATGGAGAATAAAGAGGAATTCCTCTTCATTTTTGCTGTGTGAATGGCCCCATACAGTAGTTAGTTTAAAAACAAATAAACTTTAATGGCCGTGGCCCATAATATAGTGGAGGTGGCTCCACTTTAATTTTGTATTTTTTTCCTATTGGTAGGGCAAAGTTTTAGTATATATGTGTGTTCAATAATAAATGTAGAAGCAGAAGCCCAGTCAGACCATTTCCACACAGTCCTACAACTCCAGGAATCCAAAATGAAAGTCAGAAGTGGCATCATCCAAAATAATCCAACATTTTATTCACCCATAGCAAACATGAACAGCAATGTTTCAGCTCCTCAATGGCACCATTAGCTTATATAGAGAGTTTGAGGCCACATGTATGTACCTGTAAAGGGTTCTGACATGGAAACTTAGTGGTTAGGTAATAATTCAGCAGAACATATATATTGTATCATTATCACTGCAGGTAGCACTCTATATAGCTTTACCATTCACTTTGACACCACTTAGGTTTCTGTCCATGTTGAGGTTTATGCGTAACCTGAGCTCAGGTCCTGGGGCAGAGCACCACTGGATGGGGCATTATGAAACCTACCCACACAATAATATAATGGATGTAGAAACTTCTTATTGTATGGCTGTATGGTAAGAAATTGGGTGACTGCACCCTGAAACACATAACACATCTGGCACCAGGGCAAGTATGCCAGTTTTAATTAAAATGGAAACAGAATTCTGGCTTTTTTGACTTCCCCTTAAAGGTACCAATATGTATAGACCATATATAGGGATATGTATTTTGTTATTGGGTAACAAATGTAGCTGATGGAGTTGTATTTTGAAGCTTTGTGTATGAGCAGAGGTGGATTGTGACATGCAGGTAATACTAGTACTGTATAATACATGTTATACTTGCCTCATACACTTGAGCAGTATTGGGTCTTGCACGGATTATGTATAACTAAAAGTGAATAAATCAAAAACTGTGATCATTTTGTCTCTTTAAAACATATGCAGTTTTATTAGCAAAATAAAAAAAAATACAAATTTCTGATAAATGTACAAAATTTACATAAATTATTTCGAAATTAAAAATTAAATCAGTTCTTCTGTCCCAGATCGATCTGCCGTGAGAGGAAGAAGACATGACTTAAGAATTGGAATTGGGACCTTTTCTCTTGCCATATGTAGGAACCCCATTAACAAATCTGCGGTTGTACAGCATGCGTTTTTTAGCTCGTCCAGTTTTCTTTTTCTTCTTTTCTTGTTTTTCCACCTAGAAAAGAAAGGCATCAAAAGTTCAGATTTAAAAAAAAAAAAAAATGTAAAAAAAAATTGCCCAAAAAATATAATTTCGAGCTTCTCTATCAGGTCACAAATTGGGAAAGGCAGCTGCATTTCCAATCTATGAAATTTCGGTCATTTCAGACCTTCATCAGACAGTAAAGATTGCCATGTTAATGTAGAAGGCTCTGGTTGAGAGCTAAGCAGCATAAATTACATGCAAAGAAATCAATAAATGGCACTTACTTTGGGGGTCTGACTTCTCACTTTCCCTGCACGAGCAAGCGAGCCATGGACTTTACCTGCAAGAAGAATACACTGTTTAACTCTTTGAAGACCCTTCTCAAATATTACAAAATTCCAATGTACAATGGCTGAATTGTGCTGATTCTTCATAGATCATAGTTTATACATGAAGTTCTCTTACCTCCCAGAAGCCTGCCCGTCACATTCAGGGTGCACTGATCCTGCACCCCACATTCTGATAGAACAGTCTCATCTTCCAGAGAAAGTCCAGAAAATGACACAATCAGATCACAGTCCAAGAGGCCTTCAAGCTCAGCTATATGGGTCTAGAATTCAGAGACAGATGGAAAAAAAATATTCAGAACACAAAACCAAAGACACAAGTCCTAAAACACAGAACTCTTACAATACATCTATAACGACTATAAATAGTAGATCTTTATGGTACTTCATGTTTGGATCAGTGGAATCAATAGAAATCATGGCTATAATGCTCCCATGTGAGTAAGGCCTAACGCGAAGTACAATGGATTACTTTTATTGTACTGATCCTAGATCTCAGTCTGAAATGCATTTATAATTCTGATAGTTGCCAATAGACAGTTAACAAAAGCTTGTTGCCATACAGTTTTCACATCAAAATGACTGATTTTGGAAGGGTTTGGTTGTAAGACAGTATTTCAGAGGTAAAAAATGGACCCAAGAAACAAAGGGACTATGTAGCTATGTAGCCCTCCATCAGATTTGTACTTCTCTAGTACATACCTTAATATCGAACACAGTATCTTGGTTGGACACATCCAGTGTGTGAAGTGTCTGGCCTGTAATGAAAATCTGCATCTTGTACTGAAAAAGAAAAAGAATATCAAATAAAGGTTTTATCTAGAAGATGCTAACGTACATGTTTGCAGCAGTTCATGAGCAAGTACTAAATCATATGCTACAGAGGATGATCAGTGGATGGTCATGCAAATACAGGTAAAATCACAATATAGTACTGGAAATAAAATATAATAAAATATAAATTAAAGATAAAACAATACCGGAAAAAGTTTGTGGTCTCTAGGCTTCAGCAGGTTGGCATACAGCGCTTTCTTAAGTGAGTCAAAGAGCTAGTGTCCACTATAGGCTGTCCACAGCAAGAACTCTAGCTTTTGTCTGGGGTGAGACCATATATACCTATCCTAGTCTCCTCCCCAAGTGATGTCACTAGGTGGAGAATTTCCGTCCTCCATCTTGAACCCAAATAACTATGAATGGTCACCTTTCCTGCCATCTCTCTGTGGGAATCCCCTGCGGACATAATGAGCACAATGGCCTTTTGTTGTGCTCTGGCTATCTCCATTAACATACCCTTGCTAATCTCGTTATCCCTAGTAGGGGGCATCCTGGATTTGTGGATTCAAAGCTCCCTCAATCAATATTCATAGACAAGCTGTCTCCTAGGTCATTTTCAAAGAATATATGGTTTTCTGATAATAACTGCCTAGGAGGACATGCCAAAGTTACACTGGTAAGTTCCCTGGGTAGGCCAGGCCAACCCGAACATTCAAAGTCCAAATTACTAGTGTTGAGAGCAGGAAAAGGGTCTAGGCACAGAACTCATTCACCAAAGGTGATTGGGATGTCATCCTTGGTGTCTAAATGATGGGGGCCTCACTACCAGCCATTATACCCCTGGTTTAATACCATGATCATTTGGCTAGGAATTATGACTGTTCAGAGTTATTTTGTTTGAAGATGGAGGGCTGAGCTCATATCCCTAATGACAACATTCTAGGAGGAGACTGGGCAGAGATAAATTGTTTCCCATGAGAAGACCATGTGGTTGTTGTCTGGATTGTTCTTCTGATGGAAGCCATGTCAGGAGGCTGAGGATTTCTTAAGGACTATAAGCATGTGCCCTGGAGCAGAGATTAATTTGGGTATTTCTATCATTTTTATCACTTTTTATTTTATTCTACAGTATTATGCATTTTTAACCATATTTGCTTGTCGGTCACCCCCTGATATATATATTTCTGTATATGTTAAATGGCTAGCGCCGACCCATTCGAGGGTAATAAATATATAAAATTTAGAAAGCTTGTTTGGTATTATCTTATAAGACACGGACACTCTCGGGGTGAGAGTGGAAAGTAAGGTAAGAAGGATGACCACAGGTGTGCCAAGTGGAATGGCAAGGCAGGGCAATCCTTCATATAGACTATAATTAGGACAGAAAGGTAATACAAACCACACTATTTTGTCTCACAAAGAACAACCAAAGACTGATTGTCTCTGCAAAACTGATCAGTTCAATTGTTAATCAGAACATGGTGTGAACAGGCCCTGAGCCTGTATTCTCATGCAGTGTTTTTTTTTTTGTTTTTTTTTTATGTGGTCATGGTGTTTTGTAAATAAAGCTTTAAAAAACAAAATACCTACCTGCAAAAACACATGGGGGGGTCTCTATTAAAAGTGTACAAATACACAAAGCAGCTGCTGTACACAATGACAAAATTAGCATTGTATGCCTTTCATTGTGTGCAGCTGCTTTATTGAGTTATGTGAAGGTTTTCTTTAAGTAATAAAGTACATATGTCTTTCAGATTCCTTTATTCAGCCCTGTTTACAAAACTCCATAGAAAGGCGTGAAGAGGAAAGAAAAAGTATTTTCCATAGTCTAGTCCAGCCTTGCAGGCCTTGGTCATCAGTTTCTTCTCGTAGTACATAGTCAGGTGGTAGGATGAAGGAGATTTTTGACTTCTTGTTGCTCAACTTTGATTTTTTTAGATTGGCTCAAAAATCTGCAGCAAATTTGAGAAAATAAATAAATAAATAAATAAAATACAGCAGCTTTCCTACAATGTGCGGTCTTAGCACAATGGAATCTCCTATTGAATGGAGTAGAAGACGGATATCTCTATATCCACTGCTCCATAGTGTGTACATGCTATTAGTAGAATAAACTTCTTAACTTGTATTTCCTTCAGTGGGATGAGGCCTAGGAATGGCGGGGCCCCATGGCGAACTTTTGACATGGGCCCCCTTCCTCTGACCGAACCCTCACCCAACCAACCGATCCCCCTACATTCCTACACACACTATTATGCCCAATAGTGGCCCCTGCACACAGTATTATGCCCCATAGTGGCCCCTGTACACAGTATTATTCCCCATAGTGGCCCCTGCACACAGTATAATGCCCCATAGTGGCCCCTGCACACAGTATTATGCCCCATAGTGGCCCCTGCACACAGTATTATGCCCCATAGTGGCCCCTGCACACAGTATTATTTCCCATAGTGGCCCCTGCACAAAGTATTATGCCCAATAGTGGCCCCTGCACACAGTATTATGCCCCATAGTGGCCCCTGCACACAGTATTTTCTCCCAGTGTGGAAACCCATGAACAATTATTATACTCTGGGATCTTTTCCCCAGAAAATAAGTAATAATCAGAGATACAGAGGAGGATACCTCTCCCTGGCTCCAGTGCAGTCCCTGCTGATGTTGACCTTCTTCCATGACATACAGGACTTCACTTGAGCTTGGGCTTGCATCCCGACACAAGTAGACCTGAAGCCTGCCTGGAGCCAGGAGAGGTAAGTAACAGTGTTTGTTATGTTCCCTCAGCTCCTGCTCACAGCGGCCTCTGCAGAAGGAGAAGCACAGGCGGCTGTAAGCAGGAGCCAGGATAAATAAGTAAATAGGGCCTGTTACCTGCTGGAGTTACTCCTAGTATCATGTTTTTTTGGAAGCAGATAAGTAAACAGAACTCCCCTTACAGTCTTCCAGACAGGAATGGTATCCTTTGGCAATAGGGCATACAGCTGTGGAGTCCGAACAGGTGGCTTTACAAAAATGTTTAATCAGATGCATAGATAAGATAAGATAATCCTTTAATAGTCCCACAATGGGGAAATTTCAGTGATACAGCATCATGGATAGTACAGTAGTATATTACAAGAGAGAAACACATACCCTGTTTCTCCAAAAATAAGTCATCCCCCGAAAGTAAGACATAGCAGAGGTTTTGATGAATTGCCTAATATAAGGCACCCCCGAAAGTAAGACATCCCCCAATAAACATTGCTGCCGGCTGAATACTGTGCGCGATGTTCCGTGTGCACAAGTATGACGGCTGCTGACACCGCTGCGATACGTTGTATCCACTGTTCCTGCTGCTGTAGGGTGAGCTGGGAGATGCCCACTGTTCATTCAAAAAATATGGTATGCGGAGGGGGGGGGGGTTCCTCTGTGCGAAGTGATGTTGATAGTACAGCTGACTGCCGACACAGCTCCGCTACATACACGTCACACACACAGCTTTGCTACATAAACGTCACACACAGAAGACTCTGCTACATACATGTCACACACAGATAGCTCCGCTTCACTATATACATGTCACACACAAACACGGCTCCGCTACATATACGTCACACACAGAAGGCTCTGCTACATACACGTCACACACAGACAGCTCCACTACATACACGTCACGCACACAGCTTTGCAACATACACGTCACATACAGACGGCTCCGCTACATAAAATAGCATAAGATAATTCTTTAATTGTCCCACAGTTAGAAAATTTCAGTATGTTACAGCAGCATAGTAATACAGGTACAGGATAATACACAGTACTATATTACAGAAGTAGACACACATATGCTGAGAAGAGAAGAGCACACCCAGGTACTTATAGGTCTTGACTATCTCAATGCATGTCCCTTGGATCTCCACCGGGATCGGAGCACTTCTCCGCTTACTAAAGTCCACCACCATCTACTTGGTCTTCCCAGCTTTAATCCTGAGCTGGTTCCGCTGGCACCATTCAACAAAATCCTGGTTTAAGTCTCTGTATTCCGTATCGTCACCATCAGTGATGAGGCCTACTACTGCAGAGTCATCGGAGTACTTCTGTAAGTAACAGCTGGATGAGTTGCACCTAAAGTCAGCAGTGTACAGTGTAAGGGTCAGTTCACATGTGAACCGTCCGCGCGGGTTTTGACACAGAGACAGACGCGTCTCTCTCTGGTCAAAACCCACCTGCTGCGACCATCGCAGTCGCGGTTTTCCCCTCTTATGTCGGCTCAAATGAATGAGCAGACACAGGAGGGTGCTGCCGCTAGGCGGAAGCCGCGGCCCAGCGCGCCGCGGCTTCCGCCTGAAGAAAGGGCATGTCGCTTCTTTTCTCCGCTAGCAGCAGCCCGCCGCTAGCGGAAAAAAAGAAGCCCGGCGGTCTGCATAGACCACCATTGTAAGGGGCGGATTTTGAAGCGAAATCCGCTGTCAAAATCCGCCCCTTTGCCCACGTGTGAACTAGCCCTAAAGAGAAATGGGGCAAGAACTGTACCTTGTGGTGCCCTCGTACTACAGATCACAGTGTCAGACACACAATCCCGGGCTCTCACATACTGACGGCGGTTTGTGAGGTAGTCTAGTATCCAGTTGGACAGGTGGTGGTCTAAATATTGTTATATATTTAATTTAATTTCAGGGCAAATATATTCTATATATTAAATTTCATAGGAATTCAATCACTGCTCAGTCACTTATGAAGCTGTGGAAAAAGCAGCTCGAATCTTGCACAAAACAGATCTGATCCAGGAAATTAAATGGTGGAGTAAACTTATCCTGTCCAGTATCAGGGAGTTTCAGCCCCCAAATATTTTTGGGCAAACAATGCCCGAGAAAAGCTTAGGAATAAGTTGATGGTACCCAAGTGAGTATTCAAAGGCCATATGCAATTTGATAACATCAGTATGTTTCAACAGTAGCGGTCTGTAACAGATATTTACATGTAGGAACATGATGCTGATAGAGGGGGGGGGAGTAGATTCTGCCTCCCAATGTATTCAATAGGAAACAGAAATCGCAGCATGATGCTGGAAAAATAAGTGTCCTGCTCTATCTTGCTGCGGAGTCTGTGTCTCGAGAATCCCTATGAATTAGGCCCATTCATCTAGGCCTAGTCAGCAGCGGAAAGCTATGACTGATTCCTGGAATATGGAGAATAAAGAGGAATTCCTCTTCATTTTTGCTGTGTGAATGGCCCCATACAGTAGTTTAAAAACAAATAAACTTTAATGGCCGTGGCCCATAAGATAGTGGAGGTGGCTCCACTTTAATTTTGTATTTTTTTCCTATTGGTAGGGCAAAGTTTTAGTATATATGTGTGTTCAATAATAAATGTAGAAGCAGAAGCCCAGTCAGACCATTTCCACACAGTCCTACAACTCCAGGAATCCAAAATGAAAGTCAGAAGTGGCATCATCCAAAATAATCCAACATTTTATTCACCCATAGCAAACATGAACAGCAATGTTTCAGCTCCTCAATGGCACCATTAGCTTATATAGAGAGTTTGAGGCCACATGTATGTACCTGTAAAGGGTTCTGACATGGAAACTTAGTGGTTAGGTAATAATTCAGCAGAACATATATATTGTATCATTATCACTGCAGGTAGCACTCTATATAGCTTTACCATTCACTTTGACACCACTTAGGTTTCTGTCCATGTTGAGGTTTATGCGTAACCTGAGCTCAGGTCCTGGGGCAGAGCACCACTGGATGGGGCATTATGAAACCTACCCACACAATAATATAATGGATGTAGAAACTTCTTATTGTATGGCTGTATGGTAAGAAATTGGGTGACTGCACCCTGAAACACATAACACATCTGGCACCAGGGCAAGTATGCCAGTTTTAATTAAAATGGAAACAGAATTCTGGCTTGTTTGACTTCCCCTTAAAGGTACCAATATATATAGACCATATATAGGGATATGTATTTTGTTATTGGGTAACAAATGTAGCTGATGGAGTTGTATTTTGAAGCTTTGTGTATGAGCAGAGGTGGATTGTGACATGCAGGTAATACTAGTACTGTATAATACATGTTATACTTGCCTCATACACTTGAGCAGTATTGGGTCTTGCACGGATTATGTATAACTAAAAGTGAATAAATCAAAAACTGTGATCATTTTGTCTCTTTAAAACATGCAGTTTTATTAGCAAAATAAAAAAAAAATACAAATTTCTGATAAATGTACAAAATTTACATAAATTATTTCGAAATTAAAAATTAAATCAGTTCTTCTGTCCCAGATCGATCTGCCGTGAGAGGAAGAAGACATGACTTAAGAATTGGAATTGGGACCTTTTCTCTTGCCATATGTAGGAACCCCATTAACAAATCTGCGGTTGTACAGCATGCGTTTTTTAGCTCGTCCAGTTTTCTTTTTCTTCTTTTCTTGTTTTTCCACCTAGAAAAGAAAGGCATCAAAAGTTCAGATTTAAAAAAAAAAAAAATGTAAAAAAAAATTGCCCAAAAAATATAATTTCGAGCTTCTCTATCAGGTCACAAATTTCCAATCTATGAAATTTCGGTCATTTCAGACCTTCATGAGACAGTAAAGATTGCCATGTTAATGTAGAAGGCTCTGGTTGAGAGCTAAGCAGCATAAATTACATGCAAAGAAATCAATAAATGGTACTTACTTTGGGGGTCTGACTTCTCACTTTCCCTGCACGAGCAAGCGAGCCATGGACTTTACCTGCAAGAAGAATACACTGTTTAACTCTTTGAAGACCCTTCTCAAATATTAGAAAATTCCAATGTACAATGGCTGAATTGTGCTGATTCTTCATAGATCATAGTTTATACATGAAGTTCTCTTACCTCCCAGAAGCCTGCCCGTCACATTCAGGGTGCACTGATCCTGCACCCCACATTCTGATAGAACAGTCTCATCTTCCAGAGAAAGTCCAGAAAATGACACAATCAGATCACAGTCCAAGAGGCCTTCAAGCTCAGCTATATGGGTCTAGAATTCAGAGACAGATGGAAAAAAAATATTCAGAACACAAAACCAAAGATACAAGTCCTAAAACACAGAACTCTTACAATACATCTATAACGACTATAAATAGTAGATCTTTATGGTACTTCATGTTTGGATCAGTGGAATCAATAGAAATCATGGCTATAATGCTCCCATGTGAGTAAGGCCTAACGCGAAGTACAATGGATTACTATTATTGTACTGATCCCAGATCTCAGTCTGAAATGCATTTATAATTCTGCTAGTTGCCAATAGACAGTTAACAAAAGCTTGTTGCCATACAGTTTTCACATCAAAATGACTGATTTTGGAAGGGTTTGGTTGTAAGACAGTATTTCAGAGGTAAAAAAATGGACCCAAGAAACAAAGGGACTGTGTAGCTATATAGCCCTCCATCAGATTTGTACTTCTCTAGTACATACCTTAATATCGAACACAGTATCTTGGTTGGACACATCCAGTGTGTGAAGTGTCTGGCCTGTAATGAAAATCTGCATCTTGTACTGAAAAAGAAAAAGAATATCTAATAAAGGTTTTATCTAGAAGATGCTAACGTACATGTTTGCAGCAGTTCATGAGCAAGTACTAAATCATATGCTACAGAGGATGATCAGTGGATGGTCATGCAAATACAGGTAAAATCACAATATAGTACTGGAAATAAAATATAATAAAAGATAAATTAAAGATAAAACAATACCGGAAAAAGTTTGTGGTCTCTAGGCTTCAGCAGGTTGGCATACAGCGCTTTCTTAAGTGAGTCAAAGAGCTAGTGTCCACTATAGGCTGTCCACAGCAAGAACTCTAGCTTTTGTCTGGGGTGAGACCATATATACCTATCCTAGTCTCCTCCCCAAGTGATGTCACTAGGTGGAGAATTTCCGTCCTCCATCTTGAACCCAAATAACTATGAATGGTCACCTTTCCTGCCATCTCTCTGTGGGAATCCCCTGCGGACATAATGAGCACAATGGCCTTTTGTTGTGCTCTGGCTATCTCCATTAACATACCCTTGCTAATCTCGTTATCCCTAGCAGGGGGCATCCTGGATTTGTGGATTCAAAGCTCCCTCTATCAATATTCATAGACAAGCTGTCTCCTAGGTCATTTTCAAAGAATATATGGTTTTCTGATAATAACTGCCTAGGAGGACATGCCAAAGTTACACTGGTAAGTTCCCTGGGTAGGCCAGGCCAACCCGAACATTCAAAGTCCAAATTACTAGTGTTGAGAGCAGGAAAAGGGTCTAGGCACAGAACTCATTCACCAAAGGTGATTGGGATGTCATCATGTTGTCTAAATGATGGGGGCCTCACTACCAGCCATTATACCCCTGGTTTAATACCATGATCATTTGGCTAGGAATTATGACTGTTCAGAGTTATTTTGTTTGAAGATGGAGGGCTGAGCTCATATCCCTAATGACAACATTCTAGGAGGAGACTGGGCAGAGATAAATTGTTTCCCATGAGAAGACCATGTGGTTGTTGTCTGGATTGTTCTTCTGATGGAAGCCATGTCAGGAGGCTGAGGATTTCTTAAGGACTATAAGCATGTGCCCTGGAGCAGAGATTAATTTGGGTATTTCTATCATTTTTATCACTTTTTATTTTATTCTACAGTATTATGCATTTTTAACCATATTTGCTTGTCGGTCACCCCCTGATATATATATTTCTGTATATGTTAAATGGCTAGCGCCGACCCATTCGAGGGTAATAAATATATAAAATTTAGAAAGCTTGTTTGGTATTATCTTATAAGACACGGACACTCTCGGGGTGAGAGTGGAAAGTAAGGTAAGAAGGATGACCACAGGTGTGCCAAGTGGAATGGCGAGGCAGGGCAATACTTCACATAGACTATAATTAGGACAGAAAGGTAAATACAAACCACACTATTTTGTCTCACAAAGAACAAACAAAGACTGATTGTCTCTGCAAAACTGATCAGTTCAATTGTTAATCAGAACATGGTGTGAACAGGCC
Organism: Leptodactylus fuscus; assembly: GCF_031893055.1. Lineage (NCBI taxonomy): Eukaryota > Metazoa > Chordata > Amphibia > Anura > Leptodactylidae > Leptodactylus > Leptodactylus fuscus. Next base: position 100,357,638 of record NC_134271.1, read on the forward strand.
CTGAGCCTGTATTCTCATGCAGTGTTTTTTTTGTTTGTTTTTTTTTTATGTGGTCATGGTGTTTTGTAAATAAAGCTTTAAAAAACAAAATACCTACCTGCAAAAACACATGGGGGGGTCTCTATTAAAAGTGTATAAATACACAAAGCAGCTGCTGTACACAATGACAAAATTAGCATTGTATGCCTTCCATTGTGTGCAGCTGCTTTATTGAGTTATGTGAAGGTTTTCTTTAAGTAATAAAGTACATATGTCTTTCAGATTCCTTTATTCAGCCCTGTTTACAAAACTCCATAGAAAGGCGTGAAGAGGAAAGAAAAAGTATTTTCCATAGTCTAGTCCAGCCTTGCAGGCCTTGGTCATCAGTTTCTTCTCGTAGTACATAGTCAGGTGGTAGGATGAAGGAGATTTTTGACTTCTTGTTGCTCAACTTAGATTTTTTTAGATTGGCTCAAAAATCTGCAGCAAATTTGAGAAAATAAATAAATAAATAAATAAAATACAGCAGCTTTCCTACAATGTGCGGTCTTAGCACAATGGAATCTCCTATTGAATGGAGTAGAAGACGGATATCTCTATATCCACTGCTCCATAGTGTGTACATGCTATTAGTAGAATAAACTTCTTAACTTGTATTTCCTTCAGTGGGATGAGGCCTAGGAATGGCGGGGCCCCATGGCGAACTTTTGACATGGGCCCCCTTCCTCTGACCGAACCCTCACCCAACCAACCGATCCCCCTACATTCCTACACACACTATTATGCCCAATAGTGGCCCCTGCACACAGTATTATGCCCCATAGTGGCCCCTGTACACAGTATTATTCCCCATAGTGGCCCCTGCACACAGTATAATGCCCCATAGTGGCCCCTGCACACAGTATTATGCCCCATAGTGGCCCCTGCACACAGTATTATGCCCCATAGTGGCCCCTGCACACAGTATTATTTCCCATAGTGGCCCCTGCACAAAGTATTATGCCCAATAGTGGCCCCTGCACACAGTATTATGCCCCATAGTGGCCCCTGCACACAGTATTTTCTCCCAGTGTGGAAACCCATGAACAATTATTATACTCTGGGATCTTTTCCCCAGAAAATAGGTAATAATTAGAGATGAGCGAACAGTGTTCTATCGAACACATGTTCGATCGGATATCAGGGTGTTCGCCATGTTCGAATCGAATCGAACACCGCGTGGTAAAGTGCGCCAAAATTCGATTCCCCTCCCACCTTCCCTGGCGCCTTTTTTGCACCAATAACAGCGCAGGGGAGGTGGGACAGGAACTACGACACCGGGGGCATTGAAAAAAATTGGAAAAAGTCATTGGCTGCCGAAATCAGGTGACCTCCATTTTAGACGAATAGTGGATTTCAAATCCGGGTCATATGAGAATGTGAACTTTGTGACTATGAGACAGGGATAGCTGTACAGGCAGGGATAGCTAGGGAGAACCTTTATTTAGGGGGGAATGTTATTAAAAATAACTTTTTGGGGCTCTATCTGGTGTGTAATTGTGATTTTTGTGAGATAAACTTTTTCCCATAGGGATGCATTGGCCAGCGCTGATTGGCCGAATTCCGTACTCTGGCCAATCAGTGCTGGCCAATGCATTCTATTAGCTTGATGAAGCAGAGTGTGCACAAGGGTTCAAGCGCACCCTCGGCTCTGATGTAGCAGAGCCGAGGCTGCACAAGGGTTCAAGCGCACCCTCGGCTCTGATGTAGGAGAGCCGAGGGTGCACTTGAACCCTCACTCTGCTTCATCAAGCTAATAGAATGCATTGGCCAGCGCTGATTGGCCAATGTATTCTATTAGCCTGATGAAGTAGAGCTGAATGTGTGTGCTAAGCACACACATTCAGCTCTACTTCATCGGGCTAATAGAATGCATTGGCCAGCGCTGATTGGCCAGAGTACGGAACTCGACCAATCAGCGCTGGCTCTGCTGGAGGAGGCGGAGTCTAAGATCGCTCCACACCAGTCTCCATTCAGGTCCGACCTTAGACTCCGCCTCCTCCGGCAGAGCCAGCGCTGATTGGCCGAAGGCTGGCCAATGCATTCCTATGCGAATGCAGAGACTTAGCAGTGCTGAGTCAGTTTTGCTCAACTACACATCTGATGCACACTCGGCACTGCTACATCAGATGTAGCAATCTGATGTAGCAGAGCCGAGGGTGCACTAGAACCCCTGTGCAAACTCAGTTCACGCTAATAGAATGCATTGGCCAGCGCTGATTGGCCAATGCATTCTATTAGCCCGATGAAGTAGAGCTGAATGTGTGTGCTAAGCACACACATTCAGCACTGCTTCATCACGCCAATACAATGCATTAGCCAGTGCTGATTGGCCAGAGTACGGAATTCGGCCAATCAGCGCTGGCTCTGCTGGAGGAGGCGGAGTCTAAGGTCGGACCTGAATGGAGACTGGTGTGGAGCGATCTTAGACTCCGCCTCCTCCAGCAGAGCCAGCGCTGATTGGTCGAGTTCCGTACTCTGGCCAATCAGCACTGGCTAATGCATTGTATTGGCGTGATGAAGCAGTGCTGAATGTGTGTGTGCTTAGCACACACATTCAGCTCTACTTCATCGGGCTAATAGAATGCATTGGCCAGCGCTGATTGGCCGAATTCCGTACTCTGGCCAATCAGCACTGGCTAATGCATTGTATTGGCGTGATGAAGCAGTGCTGAATGTGTGTGCTTAGCACACACATTCAGCTCTACTTCATCGGGCTAATAGAATGCATTGGCCAGCGCTGATTGGCCAGAGTACGGAATTCGGCCAATCAGCGCTGGCTCTGCTGGAGGAGGCGGAGTCTAAGGTCGGACCTGAATGGAGACTGGTGTGGAGCGATCTTAGACTCCGCCTCCTCCAGCAGAGCCAGCGCTGATTGGTCGAGTTCCGTACTCTGGCCAATCAGCACTGGCTAATGCATTGTATTGGCGTGATGAAGCAGTGCTGAATGTGTGTGTGCTTAGCACACACATTCAGCTCTACTTCATCGGGCTAATAGAATGCATTGGCCAGCGCTGATTGGCCGAATTCCGTACTCTGGCCAATCAGCACTGGCTAATGCATTGTATTGGCGTGATGAAGCAGTGCTGAATGTGTGTGCTTAGCACACACATTCAGCTCTACTTCATCGGGCTAATAGAATGCATTGGCCAGCGCTGATTGGCCAGAGTACGGAATTCGGCCAATCAGCGCTGGCTCTGCTGGAGGAGGCGGAGTCTAAGGTCGGACCTGAATGGAGACTGGTGTGGAGCGATCTTAGACTCCGCCTCCTCCAGCAGAGCCAGCGCTGATTGTGTGGGGTTCGAAACCCATTCGAACACTCGAACAGTGAGCGGCTGTTCGAATCGAATTTCGAACCTCGAACATTTTAGTGTTCGCTCATCTCTAGTAATAATCAGAGATACAGAGGAGGATACCTCTCCCTGGCTCCAGTGCAGTCCCTGCTGATGTTGACCTTCTTCCATGACATACAGGACTTCACTTGAGCTTGGGCTTGCATCCCGACACAAGTAGACCTGAAGCCTGCCTGGAGCCAGGAGAGGTAAGTAACAGTGTTTGTTATGTTCCCTCAGCTCCTGCTCACAGCGGCCTCTGCAGAAGGAGAAGCACAGGCGGCTGTAAGCAGGAGCCAGGATAAATAAGTAAATAGGGCCTGTTACCTGCTGGAGTTACTCCTAGTATCATGTTTTTTTGGAAGCAGATAAGTAAACAGTACTCCCCTTACAGTCTTCCAGACAGGAATGGTATCCTTTGGCAATAGGGCATACAGCTGTGGAGTCCGAACAGGTGGCTTTACAAAAATGTTTAATCAGATGCATAGATAAGATAAGATAATCCTTTAATAGTCCCACAATGGGGAAATTTCAGTGATACAGCATCATGGATAGTACAGTAGTATATTACAAGAGAGAAACACATACCCTGTTTCTCCAAAAATAAGTCATCCCCCGAAAGTAAGACATAGCAGAGGTTTTGATGAATTGCCTAATATAAGGCACCCCCGAAAGTAAGACATCCCCCAATAAACATTGCTGCCGGCTGAATACTGTGCGCGATGTTCCGTGTGCACAAGTATGACGGCTGCTGACACCGCTGCGATACGTTGTATCCACTGTTCCTGCTGCTGTAGGGTGAGCTGGGAGATGCCCACTGTTCATTCAAAAAATATGGTATGCGGAGGGGGGGGGGGTTCCTCTGTGCGAAGTGATGTTGATAGTACAGCTGACTGCCGACACAGCTCCGCTACATACATGTCACACACACAGCTTTGCTACATAAACGTCACACACAGAAGACTCTGCTACATACATGTCACACACAGATAGCTCCGCTTCACTATATACATGTCACACACAAACACGGCTCCGCTACATATACGTCACACACAGAAGGCTCTGCTACATACACGTCACACACAGACAGCTCCACTACATACACGTCACGCACACAGCTTTGCAACATACACGTCACATACAGACGGCTCCGCTACATAAAATAGCATAAGATAATTCTTTAATTGTCCCACAGTTAGAAAATTTCAGTATGTTACAGCAGCATAGTAATACAGGTACAGGATAATACACAGTAATATATTACAGAAGTAGACTCACATATGCTGAGAAGAGAAGAGCACACCCAGGTACTTATAGGTCTTGACTATCTCAATGCATGTCCCTTGGATCTCCACCGGGATCGGAGCACTTCTCCGCTTACTAAAGTCCACCACCATCTACTTGGTCTTCCCAGCTTTAATCCTGAGCTGGTTCCGCTGGCACCATTCAACAAAATCCTGGTTTAAGTCTCTGTATTCCGTATCGTCACCATCAGTGATGAGGCCTACTACTGCAGAGTCATCGGAGTACTTCTGTAAGTAACAGCTGGATGAGTTGCACCTAAAGTCAGCAGTGTACAGTGTAAGGGTCAGTTCACATGTGAACCGTCCGCGCGGGTTTTGACACAGAGACAGACGCGTCTCTCTCTGGTCAAAACCCACCTGCTGCGACCATCGCAGTCGCTGTTTTCCCCTCTTATGTCGGCTCAAATGAATGAGCAGACACAGGAGGGTGCTGCCGCTAGGCGGAAGCCGCGGCCCAGCGCGCCGCGGCTTCCGCCTGAAGAAAGGGCATGTCGCTTCTTTTCTCCGCTAGCAGCAGCCCGCCGCTAGCGGAAAAAAAGAAGCCCGGCGGTCTGCATAGACCACCATTGTAAGGGGCGGATTTTGAAGCGAAATCCGCTGTCAAAATCCGCCCCTTTGCCCACGTGTGAACTAGCCCTAAAGAGAAATGGGGCAAGAACTGTACCTTGTGGTGCCCTCGTACTACAGATCACAGTGTCAGACACACAATCCCGGGCTCTCACATACTGACGGCGGTTTGTGAGGTAGTCTAGTATCCAGTTGGACAGGTGGTGGTCTAAATATTGTTATATATTTAATTTAATTTCAGGGCAAATATATTCTATATATTAAATTTCATAGGAATTCAATCACTGCTCAGTCACTTATGAAGCTGTGGAAAAAGCAGCTCGAATCTTGCACAAAACAGATCTGATCCAGGAAATTAAATGGTGGAGTAAATTTATCCTGTCCAGTATCAGGGAGTTTCAGCCCCCAAATATTTTTGGGCAAACAATGCCCGAGAAAAGCTTAGGAATAAGTTGATGGTACCCAAGTGAGTATTCAAAGGCCATATGCAATTTGATAACATCAGTATGTTTCAACAGTAGCGGTCTGTAACAGATATTTACATGTAGGAACATGATGCTGATAGAGGGGGGGGGAGTAGATTCTGCCTCCCAATGTATTCAATAGGAAACAGAAATCGCAGCATGATGCTGGAAAAATAAGTGTCCTGCTCTATCTTGCTGCGGAGTCTGTGTCTCGAGAATCCCTATGAATTAGGCCCATTCATCTAGGCCTAGTCAGCAGCGGAAAGCTATGACTGATTCCTGGAATATGGAGAATAAAGAGGAATTCCTCTTCATTTTTGCTGTGTGAATGGCCCCATACAGTAGTTTAAAAACAAATAAACTTTAATGGCCGTGGCCCATAAGATAGTGGAGGTGGCTCCACTTTAATTTTGTATTTTTTTCCTATTGGTAGGGCAAAGTTTTAGTATATATGTGTGTTCAATAATAAATGTAGAAGCAGAAGCCCAGTAAGACCATTTCCACACAGTCCTACAACTCCAGGAATCCAAAATGAAAGTCAGAAGTGGCATCATCCAAAATAATCCAACATTTTATTCACCCATAGCAAACATGAACAGCAATGTTTCAGCTCCTCAATGGCACCATTAGCTTATATAGAGAGTTTGAGGCCACATGTATGTACCTGTAAAGGGTTCTGACATGGAAACTTAGTGGTTAGGTAATAATTCAGCAGAACATATATATTGTATCATTATCACTGCAGGTAGCACTCTATATAGCTTTACCATTCACTTTGACACCACTTAGGTTTCTGTCCATGTTGAGGTTTATGCGTAACCTGAGCTCAGGTCCTGGGGCAGAGCACCACTGGATGGGGCATTATGAAACCTACCCACACAATAATATAATGGATGTAGAAACTTCTTATTGTATGGCTGTATGGTAAGAAATTGGGTGACTGCACCCTGAAACACATAACACATCTGGCACCAGGGCAAGTATGCCAGTTTTAATTAAAATGGAAACAGAATTCTGGCTTTTTTGACTTCCCCTTAAAGGTACCAATATATATAGACCATATATAGGGATATGTATTTTGTTATTGGGTAACAAATGTAGCTGATGGAGTTGTATTTTGAAGCTTTGTGTATGAGCAGAGGTGGATTGTGACATGCAGGTAATACTAGTACTGTATAATACATGTTATACTTGCCTCATACACTTGAGCAGTATTGGGTCTTGCACGGATTATGTATAACTAAAAGTGAATAAATCAAAAACTGTGATCATTTTGTCTCTTTAAAACATATGCAGTTTTATTAGCAAAATAAAAAAAAAATACAAATTTCTGATAAATGTACAAAATTTACATAAATTATTTCGAAATTAAAAATTAAATCAGTTCTTCTGTCCCAGATCGATCTGCCGTGAGAGGAAGAAGACATGACTTAAGAATTGGAATTGGGACCTTTTCTCTTGCTATATGTAGGAACCCCATTAACAAATCTGCGGTTGTACAGCATGCGTTTTTTAGCTCGTCCAGTTTTCTTTTTCTTCTTTTCTTGTTTTTCCACCTAGAAAAGAAAGGCATCAAAAGTTCAGATTTAAAAAAAAAAAAATGTAAAAAAAAATTGCACAAAAAATATAATTTCGAGCTTCTCTATCAGGTCACAAATTGGGAAAGGCAGCTGCATTTCCAATCTATGAAATTTCGGTCATTTCAGACCTTCATGAGACAGTAAAGATTGCCATGTTAATGTAGAAGGCTCTGGTTGAGAGCTAAGCAGCATAAATTACATGCAAAGAAATCAATAAATGGTACTTACTTTGGGGGTCTGACTTCTCACTTTCCCTGCACGAGCAAGGGAGCCATGGACTTTACCTGCAAGAAGAATACACTGTTTAACTCTTTGAAGACCCTTCTCAAATATTAGAAAATTCCAATGTACAATGGCTGAATTGTGCTGATTCTTCATAGATCATAGTTTATACATGAAGTTCTCTTACCTCCCAGAAGCCTGCCCGTCACATTCAGGGTGCACTGATCCTGCACCCCACATTCTGATAGAACAGTCTCATCTTCCAGAGAAAGTCCAGAAAATGACACAATCAGATCACAGTCCAAGAGGCCTTCAAGCTCAGCTATATGGGTCTAGAATTCAGAGACAGATGGAAAAAAAATATTCAGAACACAAAACCAAAGATACAAGTCCTAAAACACAGAACTCTTACAATACATCTATAACAACTGTAAATAGTAGATCTTTATGGTACTTCATGTTTGGATCAGTGGAATCAATAGAAATCATGGCTATAATGCACCCATGTGAGTAAGGCCTAACGCGAAGTACAATGGATTACTTTTATTGTACTGATCCTAGATCTCAGTCTGAAATGCATTTATAATTCTGATAGTTGCCAATAGACAGTTAACAAAAGCTTGTTGCCATACAGTTTTCACATCAAAATGACTGATTTTGGAAGGGTTTGGTTGTAAGACAGTATTTCAGAGGTAAAAAATGGACCCAAGAAACAAAGGGACTATGTAGCTATGTAGCCCTCCATCAGATTTGTACTTCTCTAGTACATACCTTAATATCGAACACAGTATCTTGGTTGGACACATCCAGTGTGTGAAGTGTCTGGCCTGTAATGAAAATCTGCATCTTGTACTGAAAAAGAAAAAGAATATCAAATAAAGGTTTTATCTAGAAGATGCTAACGTACATGTTTGCAGCAGTTCATGAGCAAGTCCTAAATCATATGCTACAGAGGATGATAATAAAATATAAATTAAAGATAAAACAATACCGGAAAAAGTTTGTGGTCTCTAGGCTTCAGCAGGTTGGCATACAGCGCTTTCTTAAGTGAGTCAAAGAGCTAGTGTCCACTATAGGCTGTCCACAGCAAGAACTCTAGCTTTTGTCTGGGGTGAGACCATATATACCTATCCTAGTCTCCTCCCCAAGTGATGTCACTAGGTGGAGAATTTCCGTCCTCCATCTTGAACCCAAATAACTATGAATGGTCACCTTTCCTGCCATCTCTCTGTGGGAACTCCCTGGGGACATAATGAGCACAATGGCCTTTTGTTGTGCTCTGGCTATCTCCATTAACATACCCTTGCTAATCTCGTTATCCCTAGCAGGGGGCATCCTGGATTTGTGGATTCAAAGCTCCCTCTATCAATATTCATAGACAAGCTGTCTCCTAGGTCATTTTCAAAGAATATATGGTTTTCTGATAATAACTGCCTAGGAGGACATGCCAAAGTTACACTGGTAAGTTCCCTGGGTAGGCCAGGCCAACCCGAACATTCAAAGTCCAAACTTACTAGTGTTGAGAGCAGGAAAAGGGTCCAGGCACAGAACTCATTCACCAAAGGTGATTGGGATGTCATCCTTGATGACTACATGATGGGGGCCTCACTACCAGCCATTATACCCTGGTTTGATACTATTATCATTTGGATAGGAATTATGACTGTTCAGAGTTATTTTGTTTGAAGATGGAGGGCTGAGCTCATATCCCTAATGACAACATTCTAGGAGGAGACTGGGCAGAGATAAATTGTTTCCCATGAGAAGACCATGTGGTTGTTGTCTGGATTGTTCTTCTGATGGAAGCCATGTCAGGAGGCTGAGGATTTCTTAAGGACTATAAGCATGTGCCCTGGAGCAGAGATTAATTTGGGTATTTCTATCATTTTTATCACTTTTTATTTTATTCTACAGTATTATGCATTTTTAACCATATTTGCTTGTCGGTCACCCCCTGATATATATATTTCTGTATATGTTAAATGGCTAGCGCCGACCCATTCAAGGGTAATAAATATATAAAATTTAGAAATCTTGTTTAGTATTATCTTATAAGACACGGACACTCTCGGGGTGAGAGTGGAAAGTAAGGTAAGAAGGATGACCACAGGTGTGCCAAGTGGAATGGCGAGGCAGGGCAATACTTCACATAGACTATAATTAGGACAGAAAGGTAATACAAACCACACTATTTTGTCTCACAAAGAACAAACAAAGACTGATTGTCTCTGCAAAACTGATCAGTTCAATTGTTAATCAGAACATGGTGTGAACAGGCCCTGAGCCTGTATTCTCATGCAGTGTTTTTTTTTTGTTTTTTTTTATGTGGTCATGGTGTTTTGTAAATAAAGCTTTAAAAAACAAAATACCTACCTGCAAAAACACATGGGGGGGGTCTCTATTAAAAGTGTATAAATACACAAAGCAGCTGCTGTACACAATGACAAAATTAGCATTGTATGCCTTCCATTGTGTGCAGCTGCTTTATTGAGTTATGTGAAGGTTTTCTTTAAGTAATAAAGTACATATGTCTTTCAGATTCCTTTATTCAGCCATGTTTACAAAACTCCATAGAAAGGCGTGAAGAGGAAAGAAAAAGTATTTTCCATAGTCTAGTCCAGCCTTGCAGGCCTTGGTCATCAGTTTCTTCTCGTAGTACATAGTCAGGTGGTAGGATGAAGGAGATTTTTGACTTCTTGTTGCTCAACTTTGATTTTTTTAGATTGGCTCAAAAGTCTGCAGCAAATTTGAGAAAATAAATAAATAAATAAAATACAGCAGCTTTCCTACAATGTGCGGTCTTAGCACAATGGAATCTCCTATTGAATGGAGTAGAAGACGGATATCTCTATATCCACTGCTCCATAGTGTGTACATGCTATTAGTAGAATAAACTTCTTAACTTGTATTTCCTTCAGTGGGATGAGGCCTAGGAATGGCGGGGCCCCATGGCGAATTTTTGACATGGGGCCCCCTTCCTCCGACCGACCCCTCACCCAACCAACCGATCCCCCTACATTCCTACACACACTATTATGCCCAATAGTGGCCCCTGCACACAGTATTATGCCCCATAGTGGCCCCTGCACACAGTATTATTTCACATAGTGGCCCCTGCACACAGTATTATGCCCAATAGTGGCCCCTGCACACAGTATTATGCCTCATAGTTGCCCCTGCACCAGGGGCGGATCCAGGGCCGGGCGAGCCGGGCAACCGCCCGGGCCTAACAAAATGGTCCCAGTCGGCATGTCCCGATTTCAATGGACGCCGATGAGCTGAATACATAGGCGTTTAAAGCAGGAGCTGTCACAGCTCAGCTCCTGCTTTAACGCTGAGCTCCGGCATTTGTAGCCGCGATGTGATGACGTCATCACATCGCGGCTACAATATGTGTATGAGTGAGAGAGCTGCGGGGGACCGAGGAAAGGTGAGTGTGTTTGCGTGTGAGAACAGCAAGACACTGGGGCAAATGGAGGGGGAGAAAACAGTATGACGCTGGGGAAGATGAACGGAGGGAGAACAGCATGACACTGGGGCAGATAGAGGGGGGGAGAACAGCATGACACTGGGGCAGATGAAGGGGGGAGAATGGCATGACACTGGGGCAAATAAAGGGGGAGAGAACAGCATGACACTGGGGCAGATGAAGGGGGGAGAACGGCATGACACTGGGGCAGATGAAGAGGGGAGAACGGCATGACACTGGGGCAAATGAAGGGGGGGGAACGGCATGACACTGGGGCAAATGAAGGGGGAGAGAACAGCATGACACTGGGGCAGATGAAGGGGGAGAACGGCATGACACTGGGGCAGATGGAGGGGGGAGAACAGCATGACACAGGGGCAGATGAAGGGGGAGAGATCAGCATGTCACAGGGGCAGATGAAGGGGGAGAGAACTGTATGACGCTGGGGCAGATGAACGGAGGGAGAACGGCATGACACTGGGGCAGATAGAGGGGGGGAGAACAGCATGACACTGGGGCAGATGGAGGGGGGAGAACGGCATGACACTGGGGCAGATGAAGGGGGGAGAACGACATGACACTGGGGCAGATGGAGGGGGGAGAACAGCATGACACAGGGGCAGATGAAGGGGGAGAGAACAGCATGTTACAGGGGCAGATGAAGGGGGAGAGAACAGTATAACGCTGGGGCAGATGGAGGGGGGAGAACAACATGACACTGGGGCAGATGGAGGGGGGAGAACGGCATGACACTGGGGCAGATGGAGGGGGGAGAACTACATGACACTGGGGCAGATGAAGGGGGAGAACGGCATGACACTGGGGCAAATGAAGGGGGAGAGAACGGCATGATACTGGGGCAAATGAAGGGGGGAGAACGGCATGACACTGAGGCAGATGAAGGGGGGAGAATGGCATGATACTGGGGCAGATGAAGGGGGGGATGGCATGACACTGGGGCAGATGAAGGGGGGAGAATGGCATGACACTGGGGAAGATGAAGGGGGAGAACGGTATGACACTGGGGCAGATGAAGGGGGGAGAACGGCATGACACTGGGGCAGAGACGGGGGGGACATGAAACTTGGCAGATAAAGGGGGAGAATGGCATGAAACTGGGGACAGAGATAGAGGGGGCATGAATCTGGGGGCAGATGAAGGGTCTATATGAAAATGGGGGAGAGATGGAGGGGGGGCATATAATTTACGGGTGACTGTAGGAGGATTATACTGTGTGGAATCACATGAAAAATGAATGAGAATGGGCGGAGTCAACATAAAAGTGGGTGGTGCCTAATTTGTGACCCCCAGTAAGTAGGGCCCCACCAAAGTCAATTGCCCAGGGCCCCGCAAACCCTGCATCCGCCACTGCCCTGCACACAGTATTATGCCCCATAGTGGCTCCTGCACACAGTATTATTTCCCATAGTGGCCCCTGCACACGGTATGATGCCTCATAGTGGCCCCTGCACACAGTATTATCCCCCCATTGTGGAAACCCATGAACAATTATTATACTCTGGGGTCTTTTCCACAGAAAATAGGTAATAATCAGAGATCCAGAGGAGGATACCTCTCCCTGGCTCCGGTGCAGTCACTGCTGATGTTGGCCTTCTTCCATGACATACAAGACTTCACTTGAGCCGGGGCTTGCGTCCCGACACATAACGATGCAAGCCCCAGCCCTTGTGACGTCACACAAGTAGACCTGAAGCCTGCCTGGAGCCAGGAGAGGTAAATAACAGTCTTTATTATGTTCCCTCACCTCCCCTGGCCCTCAGATCATTATACTTGGGGGGTTTAAAAAGACCCACCCCAAGTATAATGATATTGTTTGTGGGGCTCGTGGCTTTACTTACCAATCCCAGCTCCTGCTCACAGCGGCCTCTGCAGAAGGAGAAGCACAGGCGGCTGTAAGCAGGAGTCTTCCAGACAGGAATGGTATCCTTTGGCAATAGGGTATACAGCTGTGGAGTCCAAATCGGGTGGCTTTAAAAAATTGTTTCATTAGATGCATAGATAAGATAATCCTTTAATAGTCCCACAATGGGGAAATTTCAGTGATACAGCATCATGGATAATACAGTAGTATGTACCAAGAGAGAAACACACACGGTACAAGCTCATGGCAGATACTAGACATAGCAACTAAAAAGAAAGAAACAAAGACAAACTGCAGGATCACTAAGTTCCCTGTGCAAAGTGATGTTGATAGTACAGCCGACTGCAGACACAGCTCCGCTACATACACGTCACACACAGACAGCTCCGCTACATACACGTCACACACACAGCTCCGCTACATACACATCACACAGACACAGCTCCGCTACATAAACGTCACACACAGACAGCTCCGCTACATACACGTCACACACACAGCTCCGCTACATACACGTCACACACAGACACAGCTCCACTACATACACGTCACACACAGACGGCTCCCCTACATACATGTCACACAGACAGCTCCGCTACATACACGTCACACACACAGCTCCACTACATACACGTCACACACAGACGGCTCCACTACATACACGTTAAACACAGACAGCTCCACTACATACATGTCACACAGACACGGTTCCGCTACATAAACGTCACACACAGACAGCTCCGCTACATACACGTCACACACAGAAGGCTATGCTACATACACGTCACACACAGACAGCTCCACTACATACATGTCACACACAGACATGGATCCGCTACATACATGTCACACACAGACAGCTCCACTACATACATGTCATGCACAGACATGGCTCCGCTACATGCACGTCACACACAGAAGGCTCTGCTACATACACGTCACACACAGACAGCTCCGCTACATACACGTCACACACAGACACAGCTTTGCTACATAAACGTCACACACAGATGGCTCCGCTACATACACATCACACACAGACGGCTCCCCTACATACATGTCACACACACAGCTTTGCTACATACACGTCACACACAGACAGCTCCGCTACATACACGTCACACTCAGACGGGTCCGCTACATACACGTCACACACAGAAGGCTATGCTACATGCATGTGTAATGTCCCGGTACTGCTCGTCCCATTCCCTTTAATAGTCCTTGCAGACCGAGATGGTATGGACATTTGCATATAAGGTAAAGAGTTTCCTCCCCCTTCATTCCTTCTATATATTACCAGAGCCAGCACACAGGGGGTCTATTAATGCGCCATCTTGTGGATGTTTTTGTGAACTACACCTGCCTATACTTGCCATTGTAATTTGAGTTGCCAATGTGAAGGAGTGTCCATTATGATCATGTGACCTTCAGGACCAATCAAGCTCTCTTGACTGGCCTGGAGGAGGAGGAGTTACAGCCCCCTCTGGGGGGGTTGGGGACCTTTTGTCTGGGTCCTTTGTGTGAAGACATGGAGACAAGACATGTGGAGCTGAAAATGGCAGCCAAGTCTCAGGGCACTCCAAACAGAGATGTCTTTTCCTCTGTACTCAAGATTCTCCTCAGAGAATCAGACTTCAAGTAAGTCTTTGGGACAAATCTATATTTAAGAAGCCCATAGCTAGTCTGGCAGAATTTGAGGGTCTCCCGCTGCTGACAACCCCTGTATTTGCTCTTCTACATACGTGTACCCAGTTTGTTGAGGACTAACCCCCTGGATACAGGCCATCTTTACAAGTATATACAAGTTTAACTACCCAAGCAACTACTAATTAAACTATCCAAAGCATTCCGGCTCCAAGCTCTATCACCTGCTTAATTGGACACTACCTACAAAGATCGCTGTATTGTATGTGAATAATTACTCCATATGTACATTTGTATTACCTTGTCCTGCTAGTAAAAGAGCAACGGCTACCCCTGAGACCTGGTTGTCTGTTGTCATTGTGAGATACCACGTGGGGGTGGGTAGTCGGGGACATCAAAAAGGAGATCCTGTGCACATTTGGGACCCAGGGACCCCCTGAAATCCGGCCACATCTGATATATTACCCGTGATACCAGCCCTGGCCCTCCTGAGTGTTACACACGTCACACACAGACAGCTCCACTACATACACGTCACACACAGACAGCTCCACTACATACATATCATGCACAGACCAGGCTCTGCTACATATACGTCACACACAGACAGCTCGACTACATACACGTCACACTCACAGCTTTGCTACATACACGTCTCACACAGAAGGCTCTGCTACATACACGTCACACACACAGCTTTGCTACATACACGTCACACACAGACGGCTCCGCTACATAAGATAAGATAATTCTTTAATAGTCCCACAGTGAGGAAATTTCAGTATGTTACAGCAGCATAGTAATACAGGTACAGGATAATACACAGTAATATATTACGGAAGTAGACACGCATATGCTGAGAAGAGAAGATATACTAGGAGTCCATAGCAGCTAAGGAACAGAAGAAAAAAAGAAGAAAGACTTCATAATCATAATCATTTAATTTTCTGTGTGGAGTGATCTTCACTTGGACAAATGTAGATTATACATCTTCATCACGGTTGGGAGGAAGGACTTGCGATAGCGCTCCTTCTCACACTTGGGGTGAAGCAGTCGGCCACTTACAGTGCTGCCAAGTGTCATCAAGGTCTCATACATGGGGTGGGATTTATTCTCTTGCATGGAGTTCACCACAAACAGTATCCTTCTGTCACCCACCACCTGTACTGGGTCCAGGGGGCTCCCCAGGACAGAGCTGGCCCTTCTGATCAGCCTCTCACGTCTATTTCTGTCCCTGGTTGATATACTGCTCCCCCAGCAGGCCACACCGAAAAAGAAGGTTGAAGCAACCACAGAGTTGAAAAAAGCCCTATGAAGTGCCCCCTGGACTCCAAAAGCCATCAGTCTTCTAAGCATGTACAGTCTGCTGTGACCCTTTCTGTGCAGCGCCTCCAGGTGATCAGCCCAGTCTAGTTTATTATTGAGGAGCACACCCAGGTACTTATAGGTCTTGACTATCTCAATGCATGTCCCTTGGACCTCCATCGGGATCGGAGTACTTCTCCGATTGCTAAAGTCCACCACCATCTCCTTGGTCTTCCCAGCATTAATCCTGAGGTGGTTCCACTGGCACCATTCAACAAAATCCTGGTTTAAGTCTCTATATTCCCTATCGTCACCATTAGTGATGAGGCCTAGTATTGCAGTCATCGGAGTACTTCTGTAAGTAACAGCTGGATGAGTTGTACCTAAAGTCAGCAGTGTACAGTGTGAAGAGAAATGGGGCAAGAACTGTACCTTGTAGTGCCCCCGTACTACAGATCACAGTGTCAGACACACAATCCCGGGCTCTCACATACTGAGGGCGGTTTGTGAGGTAGTCTATTATCCAGTTGGACAGGTGGTGGTCCAAATATTGTTATATATATAATTTAATTTCAGGGTAAATATATTTTATATATTTAATTTCATAGGAATTCAATCACTGCTCAGTCACTTATGAAGTTGTGCTGTGGAAAAAGCAGCTCGAATCTTGCATAAAACCGATCTGATCCAGGAAATTAAATAGTGGAGTAAACTTATCCTGTCCAGTATCAGGGAGTTTCAGCCCCAAAATATTTTTGGGCAAACAATGCCCGAGAAAAGCTTAGGAATAAGTTGATGCTACCCAAGTGAGTATTCACCCATAGCAAACATGAACAGCAATGTTTCAGCTCCTCAATGGTACCATTAGCTGATAGAGTTTGAGGCCACATGTATGTACCTGCAAAGGGTTTTGACAAGGAAACTTAGTGTTTAGGTAATAATTGAGCAGAACATATATATTGAATCATTATCACTGCAGGTAGCACTCTATATAGCTACCCATTCACTTTGACACCACTTAGGTTTCTGTCCATGCTGAGGTTTCAGCATTACCTGAGCTCAGGTCCTGGGGCAGAGCACCACTGGATGGGGCATTATGAATCCTACCCACACAATAATATATTGGATGTAAAAGCCTCTTATTGTATGGCTGTATGGTAAGAAATTGGGTGACTGCACCCTGAAACACATAACACATCTGGCACCAGGGCAAGTATGCCAGTTTTAATTAAAATGGAAACAGAATTCTGGCTTGTTTGACTTCCCCTTAAAGGTACCAATATATATAGACCATATATAGGGATATGTATTTTGTTATTGGGTAACAAATGTAGCAGATGGAGTTGTATTTTGAAGCTTCGTGTATGAGCAGAGGTGGATTGTGACATGCAAGGTAATACTAGTACTGTATAATACATGTTATACATGCCTCATACACTTGAGCAGTATTGGGTCTTGCACGGATTATGTATAACTAAAAGTGAATAAATCAAAAACTGCGATCATTTTGTCTTTTTTAAAACATATGCAGTTTTATTAGCAAAATAAAAAAATACAAATTTCTGATAAATCTACAACATTTACATAAATTATTTCGAAATTAAAAATGAAATCAGTTCTTCTGTCTCAGATGGACCTGCCGTGAGGGGAAGAAGACGTGACTTAAGAATTGAAATTGGGACCTTTTCCCTTGCCATATGTAGGAACCCCATTAACAAATCTGCGGTTGTACAGCATGCGTTTTTTGGCTCGTCCAGTTTTCTTTTTCTTCTTTTCTTGTTTTTCCACCTAGAAAAGAAAGGCATCAAAAGTTCAGATTTAAAAAAAAAAATTGCCCAAAAATATAATTTCAAGCTTCTCTACCAGGTCACAAATTGGGAAAGGTATGCAGCTGCATTTCCAATCTATGAAATTTCAGACCTTCATCAGACAGTAAAGATTGCCATGTTAATGTAGAAGGCTCTGGTTGAGAGCTAAGCAGCATAAATTACATGCAAAGAAATCAATAAATGGTACTTACTTTGGGGGTCTGACTTCTCACTTTCCCTGCACGAGCAAGTGAGCCATGGACTTTACCTGCAAGAAGAATACACTGTTTCACTCTTTAAAGACCCTTCTCAAATATTAGAAAATTCCAATGTACAATGGCTGAATTGTGCTGATACTTTATAGATCATAGTTTATACATGAAGTTCTCTTACCTCCCAGAAGCCTGCCCGTCACATTCAGGGTGCACTGATCCTGCACCCCACATTCTGATAGAACAGCCTCATCTTCCAGAGAAAGTCCAGAAAATGACACAATCAGATCACAGTCCAAGAGGCCTTCAAGCTCAGCTATATGGGTCTAGAATTCAGAGACAGATGTAAAAAAAAATATTCAGAACACAAAACCAAAGATGCAAGTCCTAAAACACAGAACTCTTACAATACATCTATAACTACTGTAAATAGTAGATCTTTATGGTGCTTCATGTTTGGATCAGTGGAATCAATAGAAACCTTGGCTACAATGCACCCATGTGAGTAAGGCCTAACTCTAAGTACAATGGATTACTTTTATTGTACTGATCCTAGATCTCAGTCTGAAATGCATTTATAATTCTGCTAGTTGCCAATAGACAGTTAACAAAAGCTTGTTGACATACAGTTTTCACATCAAAATGACTGATTTTGGAAGGGGATGGTTGTAAGACAGTATTTCAGAGCTAAAAGATGGACCCAAGAAACAAAGGGACTGTGTAGCTATGTAGCCCTCCATCAGTTTTGTACTTCTCTAGTACATACCTTAATATCAAACACGGTGTCTTGGTTGGACACATCCAGTGTGTGAAGTGTCTGGCCCGTAATGAAAATCTGCATCTTGTACTGAAAAAGAAAAAGAATATCAAATAAAGGTTTTATCTAGAAGATACTAACGTACATGTTTGCAGCTGTTCATGAGCAAGTACTAAATCATATGCTACAGAGGATGATCAGTGGATGGTCATGCAAATACAGGTAAAATCACAATATAGTACTGGAAATAAAATATAATAAAAGATAAATTAAAGATAAAACAATACCGGAAAAGGTTTGTGGTCTCTAGGCTTCAGCAGGTTGGCATACAGCGCTTTCTTAAGTGAGTCAAAGAGCTAGTGTCCACTACAGGCTGTCCAGCAACAAGAACTCTAGCTTTTGTCTGGGGTGAGACCATATATACCTATCCTAGTCTCCTCCCCAAGTGATGTCACTAGGTGGAGAATTTCCGTCCTCCATCTTGAACCCAAATAACTATGAATGGTCACCTTTCCTGCCATCTCTCCGTGGGAACTCCCTGGGGACATAATGAGCATAATGGCCTTTTGTTGTGCTCTGGCTATCTCTATTAACATACCCTTGCTAATCTCGTTATCCCTAGCAGGGGGCATCCTGGATTTGTGGATTCAAAGCTCCCTCAATCAATATTCATAGACAAGCTGTCTCCTAGGTAATTTTCAAAGAATATATGGTTTTCTGAAAATAACTGCCTAGGAGGACATGCCAAAGTTACACTGGTAAGTTCCCTGGGTAGGCCAGGCCAACCCGAACATTCAAAGTCCAAACTTACTAGTGTTGAGAGCAGGAAAAGGGTCTAGGCACAGAACTCATTCACCAAAGGTGATTGGGATGTCATCCTTGATGACTACATGATGGGGGCCTCACTACCAGCCATTATACCCTGGTTTGATACTATTATCATTTGGATAGGAATTATGACTGTTCAGAGTTATTTTGTTTCAAGATGGAGGGCTGAGCTCATATCCCTAATGACAACATTCTAGGAGGAGACTGGGCAGAGATAAATTGTTTCCCATGAGAAGACCATGTGGTTGTTGTCTGGATTGTTCTTCTGATGGAAGCCATGTCAGGAGGCTGAGGATTTCTTAAGGACTATAAGCATGTGCCCTGGAGCAGAGATTAATTTGGGTATTTCTATCATTTTTATCACTTTTTATTTTATTCTACAGTATTATGCTTTTGTAACCATAATTGCTTGTCGGTCACCCCCTGATATATATTTCTGTATATGTTAAATGGCTAGCGCTGACCCATTCGAGGGTAATAAATATATAAAATTTAGAAATCTTGTTTGGTATTATCTTATAAGACACGGACACGCTCGTGGTGAGAGTGGAAAGTAAGGTAAGAAGGATGACCACAGGTGTGCCAAGTGGAATGGCGAGGCAGGGCAATACTTCACATAGACTATAATTAGGACAGAAAGGTAATACAAACCAAACTATTTTGTCTCACAAAGAACAAACAAAGACTGATTGTCTCTGCAAAACTGATCAGTTCAATTGTTAATCAGAACATGGTGTGAACAGGCCCTGAGCCTGCATTCTCATGCGGTATTTTTTTATGTGGTCATGGTGTATGTAAATAAAGCTTAAAAAACCAAAATACCTACCTGTAAAAACACATGGGGGGGGTCTCTATTAAAAGTGTATAAATACACAAAGCAGTTGCTATACACAATGACAAAATTAGCATTGTATGCCTTATATTGTGTGCAGCTGCTTTATTGAGTTATGTGAATATTTTCTTTAAGTATTAAAGTACATAAGTCTTTCAGATTCCTTTATTCAGCCCTGTTTACAAAACTCCATAGAAAGGTGTGAAGAGGAAAGAAAAAGTATTTTCCATAGTCAAGTCCAGCCTTGCAGGCTTTGTCATCTCATCACAAGCTATGGTCATCAGTTTCTTCTCACAGTCCATAGTCAGGTGGTAGGATGAAGGAGATATTTGACTTCTTGTTGCTGAACTTTTATTTTATAGATTGGCTCAAAAATCCGCAGCAAATTTGAGAAAATAAATAAATAAATAAATAAATAAATAAATAATAATAAAAAACAGCAGCTTTCCTGCAATGTGCAGTCTTAGCACAATGGAATCTCCTATTGAAGGGAGTGGAAGATGGATATCTCTATATCCACCGCTCCATAGTGTGTACATGCTATTAGTAGAATAAAAACCCTGGGGCTCAGAGACAGATCTTATGGATCCTCACACTGCCCAGGGGGACGAGCTGAATGTATTACATGATGTGAAATAGCAAGTGAAAAATGACATACAATAAAAAATATATATATTTCATAATAGACATATTTCTGGTTTGAGCATATTCTACTTTCCAACATGTATTAGGTCATTACAGTTATTGATCAATCCCATCCCAAGATGAGAACACCACTTTAATGCATGTATTAAAAAAGTATATATATGGTAATACAAAAGTTAATGTATATTTTACCATGTGCAAAGCAGAAGATAGGATCTAAACCTTTAAGCTTTAAAGTTGGCGTTGGTAAAGATATAAGAGGGGTGAGTATAAGTGCACACAATACAGCCCTGTGATTGTACCTATTATTTGAGAAGGGGCTTCTTAACTTGTATTTCCTGCAGTGGGTTGAGGCCAGTGGTGTAACTAGGAATGGCGGGGCCCTGTGTCGAATGTTTGACATGGGCCCCCTTCCCCCAACCGACATTCCTGCACACAGTATTATGCCCCATAGTGGCCCCTACACACAGTATTATGCTCCAATGTGGACACCCATGAACAATTATTATTCTCTGTTGTCTTTTCACTCCCCAGAGTATAATAATCGGAGACCCAAGGTAGGATACCTCTCCCTGGTTCCGGGGCAGTTCCTGCTAATGTTCACCTTCTTCCATGACATACAGGACTTCACTTGAGCCGGGGCTTGCGTCGCAACACATAACAATGTAAGCCCTGGTCCTTATGGCGTTACACAAGTAGGCCTGAAGCCTGCCTGGAGCCAAGAGAAGTAAATAACAGTGTTTGTCATGTTCCCTCACTTTCCCTGGCCCTCAGATCATTATACTCAGGGGTCTGAAAACCTCTGAGGTTGTGCCCCTGGATGAGGAGCTTCTTACTATGAGCAAAGGAGAAAAAGCTAAACTTGAAATCAAAGCAGAATGGGTCTATGGCAATTAAAGACAACCTGATGCCAAGTATCCTTTTATCAAGTGATACATATAAAAGAAAAACTCTAGACACCATTAGAAATAGTATACACAACTAAATATAGGGCAAAGATTGGCAAAGCAATGTAAATAGAACACTATGCTAAAAAAGCGCACTGCCACAAAAAATGTTTAGCAAAAAATATATAAAGCTTTATTTAAATACATTTTAAAACATATATAAGACAGAAATAATGAATGGGGTGATACAACCAAACAGAACAATGAAGGCCCAAGATGGAATACTAATGGTTACTGATGAATAAATGACACTTACATTACATATATATAAGGATATGTAAAACATCCATAGTTTCTAAAGTGCATATATAACATACATAGTTTTTTAAAGTGCAAATATTCTGTGAAATAACATGATGCCAAGTAATAAATTACCTATGGGTGGACCTTCATGTAGTGAACGCGCCCCGACACGCGTTTTGCCACTACCGTGGCTTCGTCAGGGGGAAAAAAGATCATCTTTTTTCCCCCTGACAAAGCCACGGTAGTGGCGAAACGCGTGTCGGGGCGCGTTCACTACATGAAGGTCCACCCATAGGTAATTTATTACTTGGCATCATGTTATTTCACAGAATATTTGCACTTTAAAAAACTATGTATGTTATATATGCACTTTAGAAACTATGGATGTTTTACATATCCTTATATATATGTAATGTAAGTGTCATTTATTCATCAGTAACCATTAGTATTCCATCTTGGGCCTTCATTGTTCTGTTTGGTTGTATCACCCCATTCATTATTTCTGTCTTATATATGTTTTAAAATGTATTTAAATAAAGCTTTATATATTTTTTGCTAAACATTTTTTGTGGCAGTGCGCTTTTTTAGCATAGTGTACCATTAGAAATAGCTTATAAGTATTATTATTATTATCTCTAAAAGACGCAGAAAAACCTGTGAAAATAAAACTGCTTTTCTGCTATGTGGGGCCTCGGCCTAAATTGTCTGACAAGAAGAAATGACAGCCATAAGTAAAGTGAAGGAGACTATTGTCAGCCAATAGCTCTACAGAGGACGATAGTCACCCAAAAACCACACAAGAAAACACCATTGTATTGAGGGCTGTGTGTGATCTGGTTAATATGGTCTGTGTTACAGCCACATTTCTGAGACTGATGACATTTACATAATATGAAATAAACTCTGTACATCATAGTGATAGGATACTATTAGCTCCAGCCTGACCTAGGTCTATGTAATATACTCAGTGTACTTCAGTAAAGGACATTAGACCCTTCTTGTATTACCTGACTCATACAAGATATTTTTTACTTTTCCTGAACTGCATTCCCAGAATCCCACCTAATGCTAAGCTCTTCTTTGAGGTTGAACTGGTTGATATCGATTGAAGAGTCTTCTGAATTTTGGCCTCCAAAATGGAATGTGAAATCCTTGTTTATAGAACTGCTGCCAATGTCTGAAAATAAACGTGACATCTTGAGACTTCTACAATACCAATTATGAGTACTTGTGTGGGCACAAACTGTGCAACCCTCTTTGATATATATGTTACCAAAGAAAAATGCTGCTTTCTTTCATCTCTACCCATCTAAACTATGCTGAAAATTGTGCTAAATCAGTCTTGGTCTTCCAAAATGGATTGTCAGCTGAATGAAGGATCAGATTACAGTTTATGGGAAGGGGCAGCAAAAAGATGCACATCGATATGTTGCTGCAGTGAATGATGCAGTAAGTTTTCCACTTGATTGGTGGGAGACCACACTGAGATTGAAAATTTAGTCTAACCCCCACCCCTCCCCACCACCACCGACGCCAGGCTCACACCTGCATTTGCTCGAGGACCCCCTAAACAGAAACCTAATCAGTTAAAAAAATAAAATAAAATAAAGTGTTTACCCTCAGAAATCTGTGACCCCAAAAGCAGGCCCATAATTCCCATTGAAATACTGTTAAGTTTGTTGATTTTACTTTACTTGCTCTTCACTTTAAATATTGTATTTGTTCCCGGTTTGTTTTTTTACTTCAAAATATGATATGTACAGTGTGCATAGGAATTTGTTCATAGTTTTTTTTAAACTATATTTTGGTCCTTCAATGGCTGCTCCCTATTCGCTTTGCCACCATTTATGCATTACCTGAGCTGAGGTCCTGGGCCAGAGCACCACTGGGTAGGGCATTATGAAACCTACCCACACAAAAATATATTGGATATAGAAGCTCCTTACTGTATTGGCTATGAATAAAGATGTCAGTTCAGGACCAAAGTGATTTGCCAACTTCATCAGGGTTTCAAGCTGTGCAATACAACTGTCACCTCTTGCTATAGACCGTTTTCTTTACACCACCTTGCTTTTGACTTTAGACTAACGTATTTTGGCACAATTTGGCATATTTTAAGACTCCTCAATCATGGTTCCCAATTTTTTTTTGTTGTTGTTGTTTTTTGGTCATCCATTTGCATCTGTTAAATTGATCAGCTAAATGGATGCAAAAAAATATAGCAAGAAATTGGGTTAGTGCACCCTAAAAGACATAATACATCTGGCATCAGGGCAAGTATGCTAGTCTTAATTGAAACTCAAACAGAATTCTGGATTGTTTGACTTCCCCTTAAAGGTACCAATATGTATAGACCATATATAGGGATATGTATTTTGTTATTGGGTAACAAAAGTAATGTAGCAGATGGAGTTGGATTTTGAAGCTTCGTGTTTGAGCAGCGGTGGATTGTGACATGCAAGGTAATACCAATACTGTATAATAGATGTTATACTTGCCTCATACACTTGAGACAGTATTTTGTCTTACATGGATTATGTATAATCAAAAGCTAATAAATGTAAATCCATGATCATTGTCTTTTAATATCATATTCAGTTTTATTAGCAAAATTTAAAAAATTACAAATTTTTGATAAAGCAAAATCTACATAAATTATTTCAAAATTAAACATGAAATCAGTTATTCTGTCCCAGATCGACCTGCCGTGAGGGCAAGAAGCCGTGACTTAAGAATTGGAATTGGGACCTTTTTTCTTGCCAAATGTAGGAACCACATTAACAAATCTGCGGTTGTACTGCATGCGTCTTTTGGCTCGTCCAGTTTTCTTTTTCTTCTTTTCTTGCTTTGCCACCTAGAAAGGAAAGGCATCAAAAGTTAATAATTGCATCACAAATATAACTGCAAGTTAACATTTCAATGTAAAAGAATGTCAAACTATGAGAAGCTTCTCTACCAGGTAACACATCAGCTGCATTTCATTTCCAATGGGAGTGTTATACAGGATTTTAAAAATAAGAATGCTTTCCCCCCGCCCCTTAAACAGCACCACACCTGGTTATGGGTTGTAGCTGGTTCTACAGCTCAGCTGCACTGAAATGAATAGAACTGAGAAGAAATACCACGCACAACTCCTGATAAGATAGGTATACCCCTTGCTACGATTTCCTATCACTGAAAGATCAATGAGTGTCTGACTTTTGGAATACGCCAAGATAATATGGCACGCCTAAGGATATAGGTGCTCAGGGAGGAACACAGTCCTATCCACACTTGAATTAATGAATACCAGCACTCTGAGGTTATTCTTGCACTCTAGATCAGATTTATTGGGTTAAGGCAATCACATGACTTATTCTATGAAATTTCGCTCCATCTCAGACCTTCATCAGACAGTAAAGATTGCCATGTTAATGTAGAAGGCTCTGGTTGAGAGCTGAGCAGTATAAATTTCATGCAAAGAAATCAATAAATGGTACTTACTTTGGGGGTCTGACCTCTCACTTTCCCTGCACGTGCAAGTGAGCCATGGACTTTACCTGCAAGAAGAATACACTGTTTAACTCCTTGAAGACCCTTCTCAAATATTAGAAAATTCCAAAATATAAAATGGCTGAATTGTGCTGATACTTTATAGATCATAGTTTATACATGAAGTTCTCTTACCTCCCAGAAGCCTGCCCGTCACATTCAGGGTGCACTGATCCTGCACCCCACATTCTGATAGAACAGCCTCATCTTCCAGAGAAAGTCCAGAATATGACACAATTAGATCACAGTCCAAGAGGCCTTCAAGCTCAGCTATACGGGTCTAGAATTCAGAGACAGATGGAAAAAAATATTCAGAACACAAAACCAAAGATGCAAGTCCTAAAACACAGAACTCTTACAATACATCTATAACTACTGTAAATAGTAGATCTTTATGGTACTTCATGTTTGGATCAGTGAAATCAATAGAAATCATGGCTATAATGCACCCATTTGAGTAAGGCTTAACTAAGTACATTGGATTACTATTATTGTACTGATCCTAGATCTCAGTCTGAAATGCATTTATAATTCTGCTAGTTGCCAATAGACAGTTAACAAAAAATGTTACCATATCCACAATGCAAACAAAGGTTTTCCTTCATCAGTCCTGCACAATTGTCAGAATACACAAGGACTGCTGGGATATGTCAGCTCGGAGTTATGCAGACAGTCTTACAAACTGCTCCTCACCTAAGCATTCCACTACAGGCACTTAGGATACTGGCCTTATGACACTGATATACTGTACGCTTACAGTTTTCACATCACAATGACTTATTTTGGAAGGGGTTGGTTGTAAGACAGTATTTCAGAGCTAAAAGATGGACCCAAGAAACAAAGGGACTGTGCAGCTATGTAGCCCTCCATCAGTTTTGTACTTCTCTATTTCATACCTTAATATCAAACACAGTGTCTTGGTTGGACACATCCAGTGTGTGCAGCGTCTGGCCCGTAATGAAAATCTGCATCTTGTACTGAAAAAGAAAAATATATATTTTATCTAGAAGATACTAATGTGCATGTTTGCATGGCAGCTTTCAGTTTTCTGCCGGAAGAAGATGGAAACCTGGAAGACAGTGTCCGGCCGTGAGCACCTGTGAGCGTTTTGCGCTCTCCGTGGCGAAACGGTTTTTTTTTTTAACCAGAAACAAAGTCCTGCATGTCTGACTTTGTGTCCGGTTAAAAACACTGGTTTCGACGCAGAGAGTGCAAAACGCTCACAGGTGTGAACCCGGCCTTACCAAGAAAAGAACTAACAAAAACTGATCTGTTTTTATTTAACATAGACTCTATGGAAACGGATGGTTATCAGTTTCTATTTGTTTTTCGCATCAGTTTTTTGTCTCCACAAAACGAATCAGTTAAACTGTTAATTAAGGGAGCGTTCACACTACCGTCGGTGTCCGACATGTAGTGTCCACTCCTAGTGTCCGCTCAAAATCTGTCACGGACACTAGGAGCGGACACTAGATGTGTCCGTGACACCTGTCATTCACTTTAATGGGCATCGGGTGCGTTCTTTTGCACTCCGTGCCCGTCCTTTCCTGTCCGCAAGAGAAGATGTCCGACTTCTCAAGCGGACAGAAAAACCCTGCATGCAGGGTTCTTCTGTCCGCTTGAGAAGTCGGACATCTTTACAAGCGGACAGTGAAGGACGGGCACGGAGTGCAAAAGAACGCACCTGATGCCCATTAAAGTGAATGACAGGTGTCACGGACACATCTAGTGTCCGCTCCTAGTGTCCGTGACAGATTTTGAGCGGACACTAGGAGCGGACACTACATGTCGGACACCGACGGTAGTGTGAACGCCCCCTAAATCATCACTTCACATAGTGATGTGAATATACCCGGAGACTGGGTTCTCATGGGGCATCTTTTTTTTTTTTTTTTTTTTTTTTACACGTTCATGCCATTTTCCAAACAAAGCTTTTAAAATAAATAAATAAAAAAAAGTATCTGCAAAAACACATGGGGCTGAACTTTGATTTTTTAGATTGGCTCAAAAATCTGCAGCAAATTTTTTAAAAAAACCCCAAAACAAACCAAAAAACAGCAGCTTTTTCTGCAATGTGTGGTCTTAGCACACTGGAATCTTCTATTTAAGTGAGTGGAAGACAGATCTCTATAACCACCGGATGAAAGATTTCTGTGATGGATTTTACACAATAGGTCCCACTGACAAATGTATCATGGAACTTAACCTTAAAGAGAAAGTATCACTGCCAGTGGCTACTTTATCCCTGGGGATCAGAGACAGATCTTATGTTTCAGAGCCCCAAGGATGCCAAGAAAAAACACTTTTATTCTTTATTCAAATGAGGATCTTGGAGCACATGGGAAGTTTTCTTCTATTACTGAGCACTCTGCTACATCATAACTAAACATGACCATCCTGCATTCAGCTCTTCCCCCTGGGCAGTGTGAGTAGATCCTCCAAGGATCCTCCCAGTGTGAGTAGATCCTCCCAGTAGGGTTGGTCCTCACACTGCCCAGTGGGACGAGCTGAATGTTACATGATTTATTACATGATTCTTCTATGAACATGCCAGGACAAGTCTACAAAGAGAAGTGCTGGTGTGAAAAAGCAGGTGGAATATAATATAATAAAAAAAATATATTTCCTAATAGACACATGGTTTGGGCATATTCTACTTTCCAAAATCTATTGGGTCATTACAGTTGACAGTTTTTATATTATTATTATATCTCACACTCAGTATCTTGTGTTGAATTTTTATGGACTATATTTTCTTATGAATAAAGGCTATGTTTTATCTATATTTGGATCATTTCGTGGTACTAGATACATCTTTGTTTTTTTGTGCATCATACTGTTCGTCCATTGTTGGCTGTGGACTTGGTGCGTTTCATACACACATTATATATATATATATATATATATATATATATATATATATATATATATATATATAAATATTCAGACACAGACAGATTTTCTACTGAGGGATGAAGGAACACAAGACTATCACCAATAGGGGTATATCAGGTGCAGGAATCTCACCAACACCATCCTCTGATAAGTCCTAATCTATTGCTACATGGAAACAATCAACAAGTAGGCTACTGCAGCCTTTCCTTCTTGTAACACAGGGGTAGGGAACCTTCGGCTCTGTAGGTGCTGTGAAACTACAACTCCCAGTATGCTCCATTCACTTCCATGGGAGTTCCCAGAATAGCAGAGCCAGTATGCATGCTGGGAGTTGTAGTTTTGCAACAGCTGGAGAGCTGTACGTTCCCTACCCCTGTACGTACCAAGTACGTACAGGTAACACATGAACACCTGATATCAGTAAATAGATAACAAACACTCTTATAAACCAGTAACATGACATTAGCGCTACTCACATTCTTTATGCGCTATATTCCTAAAAGACCCCGTCCAGAAAGCGATAGCGGTGACAACCGTCGACTCCACAACTCTTACTAATGTTCTCACATGCGCAAAAGTGGTTTAGAAGTCGCCAGCATCCAGATGTATAGACGTCACATATCCCCGCCCACTAACGTAACAAGTAACGTCTCTTAGCGCATGCGCACTGCTAACTGGCTGCCGTACGTAACCGACGCTGAGAAAGTAGGAAGTATTGTGTTGGCTGTTTGCGCACGCGTCTTGGAAGATAGAGAGTACAGCACGCATGCGCGGACTTGTTTGATCGTTGATGGTGCTGCGTAGACGGGCAAGTTTGCAAGGTTCACGAAGGAAGGTGCCCAGGGCTGGCATTAGGGGGTGGTCAGTGCTAGTTTAGTGTGAGGGAACCCTGTTATTGTGTGCCAGTTTAGTGAAGCAGGCCAAGGGCATAATAT
This sequence comes from Leptodactylus fuscus, assembly GCF_031893055.1. Classification (NCBI taxonomy): domain Eukaryota; kingdom Metazoa; phylum Chordata; class Amphibia; order Anura; family Leptodactylidae; genus Leptodactylus; species Leptodactylus fuscus. The sequence continues at coordinate 100,387,058 of NC_134271.1, forward strand.
CAGTGCATCCTTATGTCAGGCATGTTCTAGGCTGGTGGTGCCTACATGGCTGCCTATCACTGCTGTGTTCCCTTCTGTAACAGTGACTCCAGGTATAATGCCGACAAGAAGATTTCATTCCACAGGATCCCAGCCTTTCATGTGGAGCCGCAGAGACACCGGGACTGGCTGAACAGGATCCGCAGGGAGCCGGGCCCCAGTTTTAAGGTAATTAAATTAATCTCCTATAAATGATATAATATAAGGGCTGGTATAGAAGGCGACTTGTCATCCGCTACTATGGCCAGTAGCCCAGTGCAGTCTGTGTGTGGTGTGGCGGTGCTCAAAAGTTCTAGTGGACTGTTGTGCATCCGTGGAACTCCATAGTAATCAATGGGAATCAATGGTTTCCCATACTTTACCAGAAGTCCATGTTAAAAGGGTTGTCCGCTATATGTAAACAAAGCTTGAGTGTTCATAAAGTAAAAGGTTTTCAGATTTTTCTTTTACCATCTTCACTTGTGGTCAGTGAGTAGAAAAGTTCCTAGTTTCACGCAGAGCACACTTTTCCCAAGGAGGATTTGTTACAACCATATACAATGTAGGCTGATCTATTTTACCTGCACCAATGCCTTGTAGGAAATTGAGCAGAGAGATTTGTGCGGCTGCCGGTATTAAAGGGCTACTCCAGGTTGTAAAAAGATAGGTAAGGTGAAGAAAGGGCATGAAATTATGGAGGAAAAACTGCACTCAACCCTGCAATGTCATATGCTTAGGTGCCATTTCTGGCCCTGACCGGAAGCGAAAACCTCAGGTTCATCGTCCACCATCGCTGCTGCCAATGGCTGGCTCAGTATTCTGGGACTGTTCACTCATCCAGGCCATGGAAGCCAGTGAATGGTTAAAGACATATGTGTACAATGAACGGGATATCATTTCTTCTGGATTAGCAGCAATGAATCAGCACGGTATTTTAGGAGACTAATCCATACAGATTAACCCAAACTTCTGCAATTGGTTAACCTTCTGCAGTGTGATATCATGTCACAAAAGACAGCCAAAAACCCCCCAATGAAAATGAATTAGACAAATATTTTTCAATGACTTTTCATTGTTCTTTATTGTATGTTGCATTTTCAGTATCACACATCACCTGTAGACAGGTGTGGCAGTATTTTTTTTACAGAAAGCAACTCTGTTTTTTCTAGTCCTATGCAATTTCATTAACATAATTTACTACTATAATTGGTTTTCGATAAGAAGTTGGTTCTTTTAATGGAATGATATTTCTGTCCTGTTTCAGGTCTCCAGCTGCACCAGAGTTTGTTCCAAACATTTTCTTCCATCTGATTTTGTGAGGACATTAACAGGAAAAAGGAATCTGAAGCCTTACAGTGTGCCATGCATCTTCCAGTGGTCAACAGATGAGATTAGCCAGGAGCAGATGTCTGTTCCAAAGAGGAATTCTGGGTAAAGTTCTTTTATCAGCAAACTTTATGACATAATCTAAAATGTTAATATTAAAGCCCTTCTCTAACATAGGCTTCCTCTAACTAGCAGCTGTTTGCTGCAGGTACGGCTCCTGGAACCCCCCAATATTTAACGGAAGGGGTTTAGTTTGGACATAGGTTTATGACCTAAATTACACTGATTTATAGAAATGAACAAACCTATAATACATGGTCAGGCTTAGTCCTCCAGAGGGGGAGCCAGGCTTACCTATTACTCTGGTTAGGATAGGGAGATGAGCAGGGAACTCTCTTCTAAGACTTTGTTCACAGGGCAGAAAATGAGGAGGAACTTGAGCCAAGCATTCATCTCTGGATTCCCTTCATATTCAACTCCACAAGGCGGGAAACTGAAGCAGAGCATCCGCATTCTGCCACCGACTAGGTCCAAATGAATGGGTCTTATCAGTGGGCTGTCTCAAGCCAAGACTCTTATTTTTTCTGTGTTTTGTTCCATTCTCTCCATCTTTGAAAACAAAGGGAAGGCTGAATCTGCCACTGAATAGAGTGGTGGTTCGAATGCTTTGTTCACATGTGTGAGACTTCCCCGGCAATGTTCTAAAGCAATTCAATATGTGTGAATAGAACTGTAAGTGGATCATGCGCACCACCACACTGTATATATGGGGCACTTGCAGACTCCCTTTCATATAATAACTGGGCACTCCAAATCAACGACATTTTCGCCATACAATGAGCCTGAAATCAACAGCATGTTGGTTATTTTGCTACACGTGGATGCGTTTTTTTTTTGTTTTTTTTTGGAAAAGCTATCCGTATCTAATGTACCGTTATTTGCAGTGGATTGAAAACCTAGAATCCGTACATATTTTGCATGTCTAAGAAAACATAGTCATGTACTTAGTAAAGATATGTAAATAAACTAGTGGAGCATTGTACATCTGTATATGACAGTCAAGCAAAAAAATGCATTAAAGCCTCTTTAAAGTGGTTGTAATGTAACTAACAGATTTTTCTGCTTTCTATTTTCATTACATTGCCAGGAGCAGTAAAAATATGCTTCAACCTATACTGCCTTCACAACCCCAAATACAAAGCAAAACTTCCCAACCAGTGGAGATGATGGCCTCCATACTGGACCACTGCTATGACTTACCTCCTATGACGGACACAGAAATGTTGCACGCAGCCCGTGAGGAGATCACCAGACTACAACAACGCAATGCCACTCTGGAGAAGAATTTGTTCTTTCTGGAGCGGTTTTCCACTGACTCAAGCCTTATTCACTTTTATACCGGATTTAAGGATTATTCCACTTTAAAAGTCATTTTTTCAACCCTAACTGAAACAGAGGGCAGCTCAGTGAAATGGAAGCAGTGCCAACAAGAAGGGGACATGAGTGTCAACGAGGAGCCTTCACCAGAATCAGAGAGCATGCCACAGATTGACCAGTTCTTCTTATTTTTATGCAAAGTTCGCCAGGGGTTCCATGATCAGGATCTAGCTATTCGCTTTAACATCTCACAGACGAGGGTTGCCAGGATTGTTATCACATGGGCGCACTATTTGTATCTTGTCCTTGGGGAAATACCTCTTTGGCGCAGCCGGGAAACTGGGTGCCAGGATGTGCCAGAGTGCTTTAAAGCTTCATATCCTCGTGCCAGAGTAACTTTACATTGTGCAGAAATCAAGATCCAAACAAGCAACACAGAAAGCATACCTTCTCAGATATATTATAATCACGCTGTTTACCAAGGGTTGCTGGGCATAGCTCCTCATGGAGCTGTCATATTTATAAGTCCACTCTATTCTGGGTGTGCATCAAAGAGGGAGATCATTAAGTCATCTGGCATCTTGGAATTGTTGGAACCTGGAGATTGGGTGGTAACCGAGAAGGATTTCCTCATTCAGGATTTGGTGGAATCCATTGGTGCCTTTGTGGTCATCCCTCCTATTATCACAACTGCTGCGCTGCCTAGGGAATGTCGTGAAGCTACGGTAATGTTAAGCCAACCATCAGCAGAACAGAATGCCATGTTCATCCTGGCATCCACTAATGAAGAAGGGCAGGAGACATTGGTTGTGACCACATCTACAGGAGTGGAAGATGCAGTTGTGGAACTGGAACAGTCAGCTGGAGAAGTGGATGTGGTTGAGGAGATTGTGACTGAAGAAAAGTTAGTGGAGGAGGTTGTGACCACTACAGAAAACATAGAAGATGTCTCTGAAGAGCACAATCAGTCTGGAGTGAATAAAGACTTGGCCAAAAGTCACAGGAATGAGATTGTTCTGAAAGATACACATTATGGCCGGGAGGAGGTGGTCAGATGTGCACCACACATAGAGAAGGCCATTGAGGAATCTTCTGGATTAAACAAAGACATCAATGCCCTTGCTCGTCTAAGAATCTGCATAAACCAAGACATAGAGAGGGTCCGCCAATATCACCTGTTTGATAATGTTTTGCCATATGCTTTGGGTGGCATTGCCAATCAGTTATGGGCTGTGTGTGCTATGCTGACTAATATCAATGGGTCACTGAGCTAAACTGTGAATTGTGGATTTAGGGGAACATGCCAGCAGAACGACCGCCATAAATTGGAACATAAAAAATAAGGGGTCCTTTATACTGCCATGGGGGTAAGGGGCACAAAGTTTTAGGCAAGTAATGGGGGGGAAAATACTGCACAGTAGGAATACTCTCAAAAACAGTTTAGGTTTTTTTTTTGTAAATTAAAAAAAATGAAGTTAATTAACAAACGAGAAATGTAAATCACATGAATACTTGGTGTGACCGCCTTTGTCTTCCTTCAATTCTTCTCTGCTTTTCTAGACAATTTTTAAAGGAACATAGCAGGAAGGTTTCCAAATATCTTACTAAGCATCTTCTGTGGATGAAGGCTTTTTCAAATACTTCTATTTCTTCATGTAACCCCAGACAGAGTTGATGCTGAGGTCTGTGGGGGCCATACCATCACTTCCAGGACTCTTCCTCCAAAGGGTGTCCACAACCAAATATTGATGTGATTTAGACTTCTCTTTTGTTCACTCAATTAATTTAGTTTGATAAAAATTAACACTACTGTTTTTGAAAACCTTCTTACTTTGCAACATTTTTCAACACATACTTAAAACTTTTACACTGTATGCAAATATTACATCTCCTGCTCATGTGTCACTCACGTGGAAACGCAGCTTTTTTTTGTTGCTTTTTTTGAGCCAAAGCCAAGCATGGCTACAAAAGTAATGGATAATATACATAAAGTTCTTATACTTCTAAGGGCTCGTTCACATCTGCGTTGTCCTCTCCGTAATGCAGGTTTCCGTTTCCTGCATAAAACAGAGCAGGAGACGGAAACCTGCAGGAGTCTTTCTCACCCATTCATTTGAATGGGTGAGAAAGCTGTCCGGACGTGAGCGTTTTGCGCTCTCCGCCGCGAAACCGGGTTTTTAAATCCGGACACAGAGTCGGACATGCAGTACTCTGTGTCCGGATTAAAAAATCCGGTTTCGCGGCGGAGAGCATAAAACACGGCCGGACCCGGTCTGTGCTTTCCATCTTCTGGCATGCAGAAGACGGAAAGCACAGAACGGAGAGTAGAACGCAGGTGTGAACCTAGCGTCACTACTGCTCAATCCATTCCTGACCTTGGCTAAAAAAAAAATAATTTTTAAACCCGCAGCAAAATCTGCAACAAAAAAATAAATCTGTGTTTCCACAATGTGGGGCTTCAGCCTTAAAGCTGCAGTTTTTCCTATACAGCATCAACCTGGCTATGCTGTGGACTGCAAATGGCCTCAATCACTTGTGGCCTGGGACTTCCACTGTTCACATGATCAGTGGAAGCCCCAGAAGTCCTGGCTCCCACCTGTCATAAAGTGATGGCATAGCATTGCGACATGCAGCCACTGATAAGATAGGAATACCCCTTTAACTATAGTATTGCTATAGTAGCATGCATATGGACATTACTTTGGCTCATCCATTCTGCTAGTCACTGAGGGTCCCAATAAAGGAATTCTGAGTGTATTTATTATGTTTTCTCAATGTAAAATCCCCCATTGAGCCTGTGACACATTCCCATACATGCCTTTCACTTTTTTAATGCCATGCTCGCTTTGGACAATCCTTCTTTGTTAGAAGAGTCTCTAGAGATGAACTGCTAACAAGATATCCCACTGTTGTGATCTTCAGTGATCAGCTGTAACTTATAGGGAAACCCAGTAGCAAGGGTTTCATTTATATGCAGCGCCACCACAGGGGGGAAAAAGATGCATTGCTCGATTCCCATTGAAACAGACAGACACCCATGCCATCCTCATTCACTTAAAGGGGAGTCCACTGTTAATTGCTGTTCATGCTTTATTGCTTTTATTTATAGATGTGCAGATTATTTTCTTAGCTGTTTTTGTACTATGCAACTTGTGCATGAAATACTTCAGCCGAGTGTAAATACTTAAAGGGGTTGTCCAGGATAGATATAGATATATAGATATATATATAATCTTTTTTTTTTTTTTTTTGGAGTGGGGAAGGTGGAAAACCAAAAAAAAAAACAAAACCAAGACATCCCACTTGGGGTCTTTTCACACCTGCGCTCGTTGTCCAGTTTGTGCATTCAGCCGGGTTTCCCTCTTCTGTCCTGGCGAAACTGGACAGGGGACAGAAACCCGGTGGTCAGTTTTCAAACCCATTCACTTGAATGGGTTTGCAAAGGTGACCGCCTGTGTGCGTCTTCTGCCTGTCCGTGGGGAAACATTTTTTTTTTTTTTTTTAGTCGGATATGTAGGACTTTGTGTCTGGCTAAAAAAAAAAACCAAACAAACCAAAAAAACGGCTTCCCCGCGGACAGGCAGAAGACTTACACAGGCAGTCACCTTTGCAAACCCATTCAAGTGAATAGGACTGAAAACCGATCGCCGGAAGAAAAGATGGAAACCTGGCGGAATGCTCTGATGTCTCTCAGCACGGCCTAGTCTTGGTGCTCTTGTGTTCTCTTCTGGTGGAAGGCCCCAGCGCTTGTGACCGCTACCTGTGACAACTTGTGACAATGAGGCTAATCAGCGGCTTGAGATAAAGGACATCACATCCGACAAGGACTTCTGGCAAAAAAAGACAGCAAAGTAGCAAAACTATACCGTGCAGTGAGGGCACCTGGACAGATTAGTATTTATTTTGCCACCTTCCCTGCCTAATATTTAATAAAAAAAAAAAAAAGTTTATCCTGGACAACCACTTTAATTGTCTTACTAATATTCAGTGACCTTCAGAATTTTTTTTTATTTTTTAAAGATTCTAAAAATTGCTGTAGTCTGAGAATGAAGTTTACCAGCAGGATAAAGACTTGTTCATCACAAAGCTTCACCTCTTGTCATTATTGAAATCTATTGAGGCACAGTACTTGCTGTATCTAGGACACCTTGTTATATTCTCTCATATAGAAGCATACCAATCTTCTTGCAGTCTATATAAACAATATTCATCACATCAATCATATGGCACCAGATCCATCTACCAATGTGTTAGGACAAAAATAAAGTCACAATAGATCTTCATCAATACAGTCACGATCAGTTATTTTAGACTAGGGCTATGCAATGGCTGGTTGCATGACCGAAATGTTGTATTGCAACATTACATGTAAATGCTGCCAATGTGGTTGTGCTGCGACACGACAAATCAAACACGTAAAAAAAAAAACAAAGTTTCAAGTGTAACTAAACTTTCGGACGTTTGATTTTCAGTATGTGTGTCATTAATACATTTTGTAATGTTGCATTTTTCACTCTTTCCCTTGAGAGCTGTTCCTGCCTCTCACTGAATGTTACTGTGTACAGGCAGAGAAAGTGAGGGTTGGGGGAGGGTCACTTCAAACAGTTATATCTCAGGCATTATAAAGACTTGCAAATCATGTATTTCATCGGTGCCGGTTTGTCTGCTATGAAGCCTGGAGTCTGGATAGTGTCCCCAGATTGCCCTGAGCCCCACTTACCTGGTTGATCCTGCCCTGGTCTTCTGGAAGTGAGCTGTGCCGTCCGCACAGCTCACTTCCTGTTATGCTCTGTGAGACACATGCATAATACAGGATTAGTGATGAAATCATCACTGATCCAAATTCCCCTTTCTATTGAAAATGTGTTACCGTATATAAAGAAAACCCCCTAAAAATTAAAACAATGGATATTTGGTATTGCCGCATCTGTAACAATCTGTATAATAAAAACAATATTTAATGTACATGGTGAATGAAGGGGGGGGAGCCCCGGAAAAAACTAGCCGGAAGTAGTGATTTTTCGCCATCTCACCTTACAAAATATGCTATAAAAAGTGATCAAAAAGTCATATGCACCTCACAACAGTACCAATAAAAAGCATAAGTTGTCCCGCAAAAAATAAGCCCCCAACCAACACTGTCAACCGAAAAATAAAAATGTTACGCCTCTCAGAAGATGGTGATGTAAAAAACATTGATTTATGTCTCTAAATGTGTTTTTGTTCTGCAGAACTAGTAACACATTAAAAAAAATATTATAAATGAGGTATTGCCGTAATTGTACCGACCCGCAGAATAAAGGCCACATGTTAATTATACTGTACGCTGCATGGCGAAAAATTTAAAAGGTAAAACACAATGCCAGAATTGTTTTTTGTTTTTTTTTAATCCAGCAAAAAAGAGTTAATAAAATGTATTCAATAAGTTGTAGACACCCAAAAATGGTGTCATTACAAAATACATCTCATCCCAGACACAACAAGCCCTTATATAGCCACGTCACCAAAAAAATAAAGTAAATATAGCATCTAGTAATGCGAGGACAAAAACCCGCAAAAATCGCCAAATTCTTAGAACTCAACTGGCTGCGACAGGAAGGGAATATATAAGCTGTGCGAGCGGATATCAGGGAACACCCCATATTTACAGCTTATGAGCGAAAAGACACCAGAAGTGACCCCCAGAGTGACTCCCCCATTCATAGGAGCTACTGGAACATAGTAGGCAATTTGGTGTCTGCAATGTTCTCCGCACAGCTTATATATTCCCTCTTCACCATCCGCTGTGCACTCATGTCTGGGATACTAATACTCACTACACCCCCTGATAAATTCTTTGAGGGGTGCAGTTTTCAAACTGGGGTCATTCCTTTGGGGAATCCACTTTTCCAGTACCTTACAGGCTCTACAAACATGACATTGCGTCCAGATACCAAACATCTGAATCTGTACTCCAAAAGCCTCATCGCGCTCCTTCCCTTTTGCGCCCTGCTGTGTGCCCAAACTGCAGTTTATGCCACATGTATGACACTGGTGTACCCGGGATAACGGACGTAATGTCATATGTGGTTATAAACTGATATTAGGGCACAAAAGGAAAGTAGGCTTATTTGGTTTTTTGAGCACAGACTTAGATGTTTGGTTTTTGGATGTCATGACCCTTTTGAAGAGACCCTGAAATTGCCCTTACAAAATGGGGTCACTTCTTGGTGAATTCCAGTTTACTGGCACCTCCAGGGCTCTGCAAAAACAACATGGCGCCCAGAAAGTCCCTCTAAATCTGTACCCCAAAAGCTAAAAAGCGCAGTGCTCCTTCCCTTCTGAGCCCTGCTGTGTGCCCAAGCAGCAGTTTATACCCACATATATAATTTTTTTGCCCCTCGGGATGGCCCCTTAATAGTTTTAGGAGTGCAGGTCTCTGACAACACAAAGTGGGTGCAATGTATTAGGTACTGAAATGGCATATTTCTTTAAAAATTTCAATTTTCGGGAAGCATTTTTAGTCTCAAAATCATAATACCCCTTGATACATTCCTTGACGGGTGTAGTTTCTAAAATGGGGTCACTTTTGAGGGGTTTCCATTGTATTGATACTTTAGGGGCTCAGCAAATGCAACATGGCACCTCAAAACTATTCCAGCAATATCTGCCCTCCAAAATCCAAATAGCGCTCTTTCCATTCTGAGCCCCACCATGTACCCATACAGCAGATTATGGCCACATATGGGGTATTGCCGTGTTCAGGAGAAATTGTGTAACAAACTGTGGGGGCTTTTAATTCTTTAACGACTTGCAAAAATTTGAAATATGGCGCTAAATGGAGGATTCATTGAAAAAAAAAAAAAAAGTAATTTTTCATTATTATGTCCCCATGTTAATAAAATCTGTGAAACAGCTGTGAAGTCAAAATGCTCACTCTACCCCTAGATAAATTCTATGAGGGGTGTAGTTTCCAAAATGGGGTCACTTTTAGGGGGTTTCCATGGTATTGGTACTCTAGGGGCTCTGCAAATTCAAAATGGCACCTGAAAAATATTCCAGCAACATCTGCCCTCCAAAAGCCAAATAGCGCTCTTTCCATTCTGAGCCCCACCATGTTCCCATACAGCAGATTATTAGCACATATGGGGTATTGCCGTGTTCAGGAGAAATTGTTTAAACAAATTGTGCGGGGCTTTTCTCCTTTAACCCCTTGTGAAAATGAAAACTTTGGGGATAAAGTGACATTTTAGTCATTTTTCATTTACACATTCCAATGTTAGCAAAATCTGTGAAACGGCTGTAGGGTCAAAATACTCACTATACCCCTTGATGAATTCTGTGAGAGGTGTAGTTTCTAAAGTGGGGTCACTTTTGGGGGGTTTCCATTGTTTTGGCACTCTAGGGGCTCTGCAAATGAGAGCATGGCGCATTAAAATTATTCCAGTAAAATCTGCTGTTCAAGCACCCAGTGTCGCGCCTTCCCTTCCATGCGCTGCGATGTGCCCAAATATCAGTTTACACCCACTTGTGGGGTATTTCTGTGCTCGGGAGATATTGAACAATAAACTGTCAGATGCATTGTCTCCTTTAACCCTTTTTGAATATGTTCATTTTAGATCTAAATGAATGTATTAGTGAAAGAAAGTTAAATGTCTAAATTTCACCTCCATATTATTTTTATTCTTATGAATTTATGCTTAAAGGGTTAACAAGCATCCCAAATGCTGTTTTGCATTATTTGAGGGGTGCAGTTTTGAAAATGGGGTGATTCATGGGGGTTTCTATTATATAGGCCTTTACAATTCCTTTCAGAACTGAAGTGGTCCCTAAAAATTTAGTTTGGGGAATTTTCTTGGAAATCTGGAAAATCACTGTTACACTTGTAAGCCTTGTGATGTCCAAAATAAATTAAGGGAGCGTTCACACTACCGTCGGTGTCCGACATGTAGTGTCCGCTCAAAATCTATCACGGACACTAGGAGCGGACACTAGCTGTGTCCGTGACACCTGTCATTCACTTGAATGGGCATCGGGTGCGTTCTTTTGCACTCCGTGCCCGTCCTTCCCTGTCCGCAAATGATGATGTCCGACTTCTCAAGCGGACAGAAGAACCCTGCATGCAGGGTTCCTCTGTCCGCTTGAGAAGTCGGACATCTTCTCTTGCGGACAGGAAAGGACGGGCACGGAGTGCAAAAGAACGCACCCGATGCCCATTCAAGTGAATGACAGGTGTCACGGACACAGTTAGTGTCCGCTCCTAGTGTCCGTGACAGATTTTGAGCGGACACTACATGTCGGACACCGACGGTAGTGTGAACGCCCCTTTAAAGACAAAAAAAGATGATGCCAATATAAAAAGCAGAGATATGGTAGATAATATTTATTCATATATTTGGGTGGTATGACTATCTGCCTGAAAAGCAGAGAATTTCACATTTTGAAAATTTTAATTTTTTCCAAATTTCCACCAAATTTCCTTTTTTTAAAAAAAAAAAAAAATTACAAAAATATTGATTAGTGTTTACGACTAACATGAAGTATAATGTGTTATGTGAAAACAATCTCAAAATCACTTGTGTAAGTTAAAACGTCTCAAAGTTATTGCCATTTAAAGTGACACTTCAGTTTTGAAAAAAGAGGCCCGGTCCTTAAAGGGGTATTCCAATCTACATAATTATTTTTAAATTTGTAGATAATTAAAAGTTAAACATTTTTGCAAATATAAGTAATTAAAAATTCTGCAGGGTTTTAAAGATTTTCTCTAACTTTCTTAGTGGTGACAGTCTGTTATCTTGATCGGTTGCCATGGATACGACACGTCACACAGACAGCTCTGCTACATACATGTCACACACAGACGGCTCCACTACATAGACGTCATACACACACAGCTCCGCTACATACACGTCACACACAGACGGCTCCACTACATAGACGTCATACACACACAGCTCCACTACATACATGTCACACACAGACGGCTCCACTACATACATGTCACACACAGACGGCTCCACTACATAGACGTCATACACACACAGCTCCGCTACATACACGTCACACACAAACGGCTCCGCTACATACATACATACGACCACTAATGCAGAAACTTTCTAAGGTCAGAAAATCAGCCATGATGTCCTTATTGTGGCCGGGATGTCTTCTGATACATGTAGTGTCCCTGCCTGATAACCCGGCTACAATAAGAAAATCATAGCTGGGTTGCTGACAAGTCCCAGACCATAGAAAGGTCCTGCATTAGTGGTCGTATCCATGGCAACCAATTAAGATAACAGACTGTCACCACTAAGAAAGTTAGAGAAAATCTTTAAAACTCTGCAGAATTTTTAATTACTTATATACTTGCAAAAATGTTTAACTTTTAATTATCTACAATTATAGATATGATTATGTACATGGGAATACCCCTTTAATGCACTTCTGGGCTGTGTCTCTAAGGGGTTAAGGATACAAATACTGCTAGACAATCAAAAGCTGTTTAAAAGTTTAGTTACAGTTTAAAATTACAAGTCACACGTAACTTGCAGCAGCGTAGACCTAAATCTAAATTGCATGCCACATATTCGTTTAGTACAGAGATGTGTATGCAGCCTGCTGTTGCACATGTATTCCTATCTTTACAGGTCTCACATAGCTGTATGTCAAAGACTATCAAAGAGAATATTGGAAGAAAGATGGGCAGAGCATTAAGCTGAACATACTTCAGGGATTTCAGATAGCCATACTGTGAGCAACTTGTCAGTAATGGTTTGTCTATGAAGGTTATCATATAGGCACTGGTTCTTAACAGGAATGCCTTAGAAACCCACAGAAGGTTGTGATGCATTGGGAAGATTAACCCATGCATCCTTATCTCCAGTACCTGAAAACCAAAATAAAATAACACCCATGTACCATGAGAACAGTCGATAACAGCCTATTGAACATCCAAAATTTCTAGCGTATGGCCAACTAACGCATCTTTGCAAGACCCATGACGTAAAGCAACCATACAACACCAAGAGCAACTTGCACACAAGCCCTAGTCGACGGCCTAAGCATCATTTGAAAACTATATTATCCAGCACGTGCTAGCTGATTTCCATTTCAGACCAAGTGGGAAAATGAAATCAGAATGACTGACCACTGTTTGGTAGGGCCATAGAAAGTTTGGGACTTGTGGCTGTAATATGAATGCTAAATTACTGCCCTACTATAGACACTGAATGCAACTCTACAGTACACACACAATATGTGGGCTCTGTTCTGGCCTTTTGTACTACTATACGGTGCAACTAAATGTAATGCTTAGAGGGAGAATCTGTAACTCTGTATACCACAATGGGATCATATGGCAAATATAGTATAGACCCCTACATTTCAGTGGTTTTCATGGATCTGTAATATGACTGAACATAAGGTCTTCCATGTGTTAT